>NC_031769.1:63885846-63978346 GCF_001522545.3 Parus major
TGGACTTGGAATATGAGGTGGGAAGAGAGGTAACTGACCTGGCTGCTGGGCTGCACAGGGGCTTTACTGCCATGTGCCCTGGTTCAGCGATGCCAATAGAGATACTGCAGCCAGCATGCTTGGTCTAAGTCTGGTGCTTGTGTAACCCTGGCTGCTGTGGTTTGTGGAGGCCTAAAAGGAGTTTCAGGAGCTTGGGTAGCCTTGGTATAGGGCAGAATGTGTTGGAATGGTGTTTTCAGCAATTTAAGACCTGGATTATTGTTTGGGTTGTTATTTTTTTTCCGGCCCCCTACCCCCCCTTAATTGGACTCTCAAAGGTGATTAAGGTTCAGGTTTGGGGAGGACGTGGGAGAGCAGCGCAGTGTGCATTAACATGCCTTATCTGCATGTGTGAAAATACCCTTTTGTACAAAAGGTTGCTGCTCATTTCCCACATTTGTGGGGAAAAAAGGTGTGAAATTTGGAGCATGTTCAGGAAAAAACAGTTGGCTCTTTTTACCTCAGGGCAGTGCAAGTCTGGCCCCTTGCCATGCTTTGGACCCTTTGCTCATTTGCAGAGTGAGGCCAAGGCTCCAAGAGCGGGCGGGTGAGAGGGCTGGAGGAAGAAGCAGCACAAAAGGCAAGGCAGACAGCTGCTCAACAAGGAGGCCACTGAGTTGGGTACAGGACCATGACCTGGCAGGGGCTGCTCACCAGGCTGGGCCACAGAGCAGCCAGGAGTGCTCCTCGAAGCTCCTGCCCTGCTGGGCGTGCAGGCGTTTTGAAAGAGGCAGGTTTGGGCGTGCATGGAAGCCTCTTCCACCTTTTATGATCGGTGCAGCTTGCAAGGAGAAGCTGTCATTTTTTCCCAGGGCGTGTAGAACCAGTTTTGCTGGTCCAGCGTGTGCCGTAGCGGAGGAGCCAAGGCCTGTCGTGAAAGGGGCTGTGATGGACCTGCCTGCTGGTGCTCCTGATCTGTGAGAAGGGTACAGGCACAGAGCTGGGAGCCTGTCCTGACTGCCTTGGCCATCTGCAGAAACACCTGCTTTTCTCAGAGAGCCGTCACCGTGCAGCATTGCAGAGTTATCAGCCACTCACCAAGTGTTGTTTCAGGTGGTGATCGTGGAGCTGTTAGCCAAACCTGTCTTCCTTTAGGAAGAGTTTTAATTTCACTTTTATTTTTCTTCCATTTATGTTGACAAATTTGGTACTTCTGATGTCCCAGATTCTCCAGCAAATTTCTGAGGGTGGTATTGCCAACTTTCTGGATTTTTATTGTGTCCTGGGGCATTTAATGCGTTGTTTGATTTATTTTTCTTTTCCTTGACTTGCAAGGTGCTGGAATCTTCTGAATTTGGGAATTCTGAATTGCACAAAACACAGTTCTAAGTCTGGTGGTGAATCACTCAAATTTACCGGTGAAAAAAAAATAATTATAGATAAATTTAATTTTCTACTCTTGTTTCTCTTAAATCTTTTCCTTGAATAAGTGACTTGTAAGTTACTTAAAATAATTGGCATTGGAAATGCTGCAGTAGTCAATGCAAAAGCCAATTTCAAAATGATTACACCAGAAACTAGTCAAAAAAAGTTGTGTAATCTCCTCCTTGCTGTGACATTATGTGGGCAGTGCTGGTGGATTCTCTGGGCTCTGCTTCTGGAGGCATTTCCTTTGTGATGGTTCTGTGCAAGCTAGTGCACAAAGGAAACCTGCACAGGATCCTGTCCTGCAAATTATGTCGCACTCAGAAATGAGCATGGAACTACTTGGGGCCTTGCTCTTGACAAACCTTCGCTTGCAAGTGATTTTCACTCAGCCAGTCTTCCTCAAAATAACCCCCCAAAAACCCCAACAGGTTTTGAAAGCTCAGTACTTTGAATCAAGTACTTTGTCAAGGACTTATTCAAGTAAAGTCCATATCACAAGTTTGGTTTTGGTAAGTGTACTGGCCACACAGCTTCTGGGAAAGAGTTTCTTCACCCCTCTACTATCCACATCCTCTTTTCACTCCCTTCTGGTATTGCAAGCATGCCAGGTTTGCCAAGAGGAGTTAATAGATATAGTCTCAACCCCGAAACTAAAGGGGGTGGCGGGAACCACCTTAGCTTGATTCATAAGTGTTTTCAGTGTTGCACTCTTTTAACAGCACTTGACCTTGCTTTTTTTTTTTTAATTTATTCATGGTTTTTAGGATTGTTAAAAATGTGTGAAGACTTTGTGATAGGTTTGTTTGGTTTTGTGGGTTTATTTTATTTTTTATTTATTTTTTAGTTATTTTTGGTGTTTTTTCATTAGAAATGGAGGTGTGGCTGGAATCAGTCCAGATTCAGGACAAAAGCTAGAATGTTGTATTCCACTTAAATTCGCCATCTTTTGATGAGAAAATCTGCACATGTCAAAATCCTTAATTCTAAAGTTCTCATGAAATGGACTAAAACTTTGTGGAAGGCAGAAAAATGTATTTACCAACCCTGCAGAGAAAATAGCTGTTTCATTGACATTTGCTAAAAAAAAGAAATTTGTCTGACGGGGTGTTCTGTGAATGCTTGTGTGTGAAAAGTGTAGAGCATCCCTGCTCATGCACACAGAATTGCACAAATGTGTGCCTGCAGGTTTGTATCCTTTATCACAGAACTAAATAACTAATAGTTTAGCCTGCGTGTTTCACAACTTTTGTGCGGCTCTGCAGATCCAACTGAAAGGTACAGCAGGAACAGCTTGAGAGGCATATGTGGGTTTATTCACTCCCGCTACCTCTGTTCTCATCAGGCATATTTCTACCAGTCAATTGGACTTTGCATGGTAAGGATGTCATTAAAATAGAGTAAAATCAATGAAAGAGCCAAGCTTTTTTTTTTTTTTTTCTTTTGCCATACAAACATTGCACTGAAAAATCTGTTTGTTTCTGCCGTAAAGCGATGAAACAAATACTGCCCTGTGCTGATGGGTTCTTTAAAACTGTCAGAAGGCATGAAACACAATTATTTTTCTATCACAATTCATTTTCTCCAGATAAGCACATTTCACAACAGTGTGCAGTCCACCCCTGGAGCCCCCGGGCTGGTTTCAGTCACAAGTGCATGCATGGGCTGTGGGAGGGGATATCAACCTGGTCCAAGTGGTGTGTTTGAAAATACCTCACCATCAGCACCCCTATCAGCCTTGCTGCAGGTTTTACCTTATGGATGCTTGTTTGAGGAGAGGCTGGGGCTTCCAGGGTTGTCTCCCAGGGTGGTGTGGCTCTCCTGGGCTGTGGCAGCCTCAGAGCTGATCCTGTGTGGCGCCAACTGCACTTGTATGGCCGTGTTGTCCTGTCTCTGTGCTGCTGCCCATGCTCCTGCCACAGTCACTTCTGCAGCACAATTCCTCCAGGAGCACTGTCCTGGCATTGTGGGTCAACCTCCCTGTCGTGTCCCTGTGCTGGGACCTTTGCAGCAGCATCTGCTTCTGCCACTTCTCTCACTGACGTGGTTTGGACTCTGGCATAACCAGGGCCTTAAGCACGGTGAAAAATCCAGGTTAACAGCCAGACCCATAGCTTGGTATGGGGCTCCTGGAGAGCCACCTCTGTCTGGAAGGCAGGAGCAAGTGTCCTTTGGTTGAGCATTGTGCCAGTCTTGGGGCTCTCCAGAGGAGACCAACACTGCTGGGATATGTTTGAGATGACAGCATGCCCCCAGGTGAACAGGGATGCTGAAATCACATGGTTGTCCTTCTCGTCCTGTAAAGCCTGTGCAACAGGGCTGAAAATGCATTTTTCACATGTATTTTCTGCTTAAGAATGGGAGGCAGCATAAATAAACTTGCAATTCCGTCTCGCCTCTGTGCAAAACTGAAAAATATCAGCCAGTTAGGTGTTTTAAAGCACATTAATATTTAATTCCTATTCTAAGGATAGGCCAGTAGGGGAAGCTGGAAAAAGTTTACCATATTCTTATTATTTTTGCCTGTGGGCAAAAGTCTAACAAATCTTTCACGAGAGAGATAATTACGTGAGGACGGTGCGGAGACGTGTGTTGTAGCACACGTGAATGCTGACCTGGCTGCTCCCAGCAGCCGGCAGGGCTGCTGTGATGCTCAGAATTACATTTCCTTCTGGGAGACTGCAGGAGAAAGGGCTGAGGGATTGGGGTGGAAGCAGGAGGGGCTTGCTCGACTACAAACCCTCAATTTTTGCCTTGTTGAGCATTCAGGGAAACAAGTGAAGCTGATGAGGGATTGGAGACCAGTTTGGAGTCTCTGAGCATCTTCCTTCCCCTCCATGCCAGAGTTTGCTATTGCAAAACGCCTGATGAGAGGTGGTGATACAATTTGCAGTCAGATAAGGGCGTGCATATTTATGCAGGCTGTAAGAGGTGGGAGAAGAAGTCCTTGTGCAGGAAATGTAACATTATTTGAAGAAACATGCCTCTTGACCGCTCTAGCTGGCCTTTTCATTGCAGCCCTGCCTTTAACATTCACTAAGGGATTCCATTTGGTGGAGTTTTTTCCCTGGATTTTTTATCCCCCCCCCCCTTTTTTTTTTTCTTTCTTTTGTTCTTGGAGGGGGCACAATGGTGGGAGAATGAGGCCTTGGCAATATTTGTCGAAGTTTTGTGATCAAAGCTGAAAAATGGGTCGTGATGTCAGGGAGCTTCTAGCTAAGCTGCTGGGTAATACAATCTGGCTATGTGAAGAGATGTGAGGGGGAAAAGGCAGATGCAAAAAACAATAGGGTGCAAAAAACATCTTTGCTTCGTCTTTAATGAGTACTTTTTATTTCTTTTTGGAAGTAATTGATTGTGGGTAAGCAATAGGCGTGCCTACCTGTAACTCTAAAAACACATTTTGGATTGCTCAAATTGCAACAAAGGGCTATGTTTTATATGTAAAACTTGTGCATGTGTATTTTTTTTTGTGTGTGCGAGTGCCTTTTATTTCATTCAAAAGAAAGGCCTGTGAGGACTAGAAAAAGAGGAGGATACTGTCTCTTTATGAATACTAATAAGGAAATCAAGGGGGACAATGGCACTTCAAGTTTCATCTTTCCATTTCCTAGAGGCGCAAACTCTGCAAGTTGTCACCTTGGTGTATTCAGTGCCTCTTGAAGCAGTAGACTCCTCCAGAGAGAATGTCAGCCCCAGCCCTGGGCAGTTTTGACAAACAGAGTATATATTGATACATGATAAAGTATGCTAGAAATCACCCCAGCGCTAAAGGCTACTATAGTTTTAATATCATCATTTGAATTAACAAGCATTCTGTGGAGAAATAATGAGCTTTCATTATTCAGAACATCATCCTTACCCCGGGAACTCAGAAACCATTAGCTCTTGAGAACTTAATGAAAAGATGATAAAGAATGTTTTAGATAAAAGTTTGAACGGGTGCACTTGGTAACTAAGGTAAAATATTAATGTTTCTCGCAGTGATGAATTGCTGTTGCTAAACTCGTGCTTGCTGAGGAGATGGAGGGGCATGTAGGTGTTCCTGTGGGCAGTGGCTGGGATGGAGGGCTGTCACGCACTGCCAGCATTCCCTGTGCTACTGCCTGCATCCTTTGTCGAAAGGCATGGGAGAAGAGAGAAAGTTGGATATTCAAATCTCCCAGTCCTCCCCAGAAGCTATTTTGCCACTGTGGGACTGAAGCTAAAATCCTCTGCTGTTTCTTTCTTGTTGGGATTTCCCCCCCACTTCATTTTTTTCTTTTCCTGTTTATTTATTTATTTGACATGGTAGGCAATGCAATATAGCCAAGAGGCAGTGGGGAGGGATGTAAGGAACAAAATGACCCAGCGCAAAAAATTCTGTCCTGAAGCTGCCGACCTGAGGCTTGGTTTGGGCAGAACTGAGGCACTCAGGCTGAGCGTGGTTGCCACTTGCTGAAATTCCATATGGGTGGCTTGCTACATGTCTGCAATAAAAACCCCCGGTGCAATAAACGAAGAAAAAAAAAATATATAAAAGTTTAAATTTTATTGGGTGTAAAGCTCTTAAAGAACTGCTGTTCACAAAGAGTATAAAGATTGCTGAGTCTCGGTGTACGTACCCCTACTAAAACGTGTTAGTCCTGCTGTTTTCTTTCTTTAACTGTAGCAATTTGCTTTCTTGCAGTTCTATAATCCTTGCACTTACCAGCACGGAGGGCTCGCAGCCTGCTTGCACCTGTGGGCAGCTGGGAGAGGCTGTCTGTCCTTCTGAGGCAGGTGGAGAAGTGCTTGCAGACCCCCGAGGTTGGTATTGATGTGGAAGGGTTCGTTCTCGCTGAACAACGCGAGTGGGGGGAGGACAGGGAAAACAAATGGGAATAAACTATCACATAAACAGTCTTAAGTCACAGTGTTTGCTGCTAACAGATGCATTTAGGTAAATGCTGTTACCTCAAGAGGTGTTATCTTCTGGGGATCCTTATCATAATTTTGTTTTAAATCTGAACAGCTGTTGTTTAACTACCACAGACCACAATTTATCTACAGCTTGAGGCCATAAAGGTACCTTTATTACACTCTTTCTTTTTTTTTCCTTCCATTTGATTTAATTTCAGTGTGTCTGACACCAAAATGCTATATACAATTTGCATATTACAATATGCACTATTGCAGATTTCATACACTGCTAAATGGGAAAATTGGAGCAGAATGGTAAATGGGGAAAGCTTGCAATGACAAATAAAAGAGGAAGATGAGCTCCCATGTTTCATTTACATGTAAAATATTCTGACAATAGTTGTTTCCCCAAGAACAAAGAGCTGGTTTTTCTAGGGTGACTGGTTTATGATGGCTGCAAGAAAAAAAAAAAAAAAGGATGTTTTTTTTGGCACTGGAACAGAAGCATGCTTATCTGAATTGAGCCCTGGGGCTTGCCATACATTTGGAATAAAACTTAAGTCTTACTTAAGAAACCAACAAATATGGAAGCACAAACCATATTGTACTAAGACTGAAAATCACCTCTCTCTGGACAGAGTACTGGAAAGGACTTTAGGGAAAAATAATTTTTTTTCTGAGTCACCTGGTATTTTGTAGCTGATCTCTGAAGTTTATTATGGGGCATGAGGAGGGAGAAGTGTTGCACAGTGTGTGGTGTACATGGGAAATTTTGGTGTTACAGGGGATTCTTCTAACCTGTACATCTCAGATGACCCAGGTGGTATCTTCCAACCCTAGTTACTGCTTCCAGTCATGCCCAGTAATCTGTGCATCTAGACCTGAATTTCTCACTGCCCTGCTGCAGAAAGGGTGCACAGCTCTTTCTGCATTTCCCTTTTCCTTGAGGAGGCAGGAGGCCTTTGCATCCAGAGTTGTCAGTCCAGCAGCTTTCACCAGCACAAAAACTGTGGTAAGAAATCTCCCCAAATGTAAAGTTTTATGTTAGAATTTGATTTTGAATAACCCTTAACACTTCACCCAAGCCTCTAGAGCTCTGCTTTGTTAGTTTTCCTTTGGATCAAATAGTAGTAATAACACCTGAATTATATGTAGAGTGACTTGATGACAGAAAGGACATCTCGCCACCTTTGCTCCTGTTTCCTCCATCCTAGCCAAGAATGTGAAAGTTGTATGTGTCTCTGAGTGCAGGCTGATTGTTGTTGAACTATTTTCCTAAGTGCAGAATACATTAATCTGTTGACACTTATCAAAAAAATTATACCATAACTCAGCTTCTAATTGACCTTTCATATACCAACATCCATCATGTAACATGAGATTGTTTAGCTTGGCTTTTTCAAGGACAGTGTGGAGAAAAAACACCTTGTAGGGGGGAGTTGGGCTGGGGTGCATGTGACTTCTTAATAACTGTCCCTTGATGGCATTCATGGATGCTGTTGGTGATCAAACTGTGCTGTGATCCCATCTGCCAAAAATTTATTTTTATTTTTGAGATCTATCCTGGCCAATTTAATCTGTCAGTTGAGGTTTCCCCATCTTGTGTCCTTTAGGTATTGTGCAGTGCTCAGTGTCTTGCACATGAACAGTAGTGGGTTTTATTGAAGTACGTGCAGGTATGAACCGGCGGCTAATGTATCTTGTATAATATTACTCCTGAAAGAACAACTCCACAAAGAATACTGTCTAGAATTACAGGGCAAGAGCAAGTCAACAGTTAATTGGCTGTGCTGTAATTACTTCTAGATGCATAATGTGCAATACTTATAGGACTTGTAGAAGTGGCATACAAATTTCACAGTGGTCTCTTGGTACTTTATCATGTGTGGAGGATTTTGGTGGTCTCTGTAGATCCTGGGATTAATGGTACAGTTATAATTTATTCCTGCTCTGCTGTTTTAAATAGTGTGGGGTTTTTTTATTTTCCTCTTAAAAAAAATAAAGTAAATTAAGTCTGCCTTTAATTGTCTCAAAGGCTAGACTGAAAAATAGGACAGATGCTGTTCAAAGGCTCTGTCATTCTTTTCTAGGATGGAAGTAATTCCACTTGCTTTTTGTTTGCTTGGAGTGGCTCACACTTCTGGTGGTGTGTGGCAACTTCATGTCATGTGCTGTAGTACCACAGCCCAGTGGGTTGCAGACCTAACAAAGGTCCAGATGAATATGGACAGCGAGACATATGTAGTTTTTGAATATCTTGAACCTGATTTTCCCCATCTTTAACCTCAGGGCTCATAAGATGTCATTTCACTGAGCGTATGGAATGACTATTTTAGTCATATTGGGCAAGGATCTGAAACAGCCAAGAGCTTTGTGTGTGGGAATATGGATGAGATATTTGGAAACAAGGCCAGGCAACAGCAAATTCTTGACCTGGCTATGTCTCATGGTTTCAACAGTCCCCAGAGCTGTGGCTCTTTGGATGTTATCCAAGCCTCTGAAGTCAACCATAATCTTTCCCACTGCAGCTGTGAAGAGGCTCTGCAATTTGGTGGCACAACAAGCACATTTCAGGGCTGCTGAAATCACACTTGAGAAGCCAGCTTGGAGGAACTCGTGTGCACATGAGGTTTGTATGTGCTTGGTTCGCTCGTCTCAAGTGATGTGGATACAGAAGTTAAAATGGAGCTTTTTAATACGGACTTTGGAATCCCCAAAATGTCATTTGTATTTTACCTTATTAAATATGGAAATTGTGTCAAAGGTAAATGTCAAGGGGCTATAAAATTACCCTTCTTATCTCCTCTACGTTTATCAGTTGATAAATGGAAAGAAGCTGCTGCCAAAATAACTGTGAATGAATAATTTATAAATGACTGATGCATCGTGTATGTTGTTTCAGGCAGAAAACAGTAGGACATCAATAATCAAAAGAAGTTGGATTAATTTAGCAGTATTTTGCTGTTAATATTTTTATCTAAATGCTGCAGTCTGGACCTTTGTTATGAGGTCCTTCTCTTTGTCGCTAAGGACCGATCTACAGATCACTGAAATCTGTAGTCAGCTGTTTACTTCAGCAGGCTGTGAATCAAATTTATAATATGCATATCTAGCTTTTTTCCCCTTGCCTTTATAGGTCTCTGAATTTGAATTTCTTCAACACTGTATATCTTAGAGTGGAATTTGGTTCTCATGTTTCTTCCCTACACACTTTCCTGTGGGCTGAATGTCCCAGACAAGAAATTTGAAGACCTTGATGGAACAAGGATGGTGGAAAGGTGACTGCCGAAAAATAAATTGCATATATTCTCTTATTTTTCAGTTCTTTTATTTTTATTCACACAGAGAAAACTGGTTTCTTGAAATGTAGTTTTCTATGCAAGGTATTTTTCCCAGCATGTATTTTTCTCATGCCTTCCTCCAAATAGAGAACATTTAGGAGATTTTTAGCAATGGCCATTGTGAATAAGGTTAAGCACTGAAGAGGTGAACTAGATTCTTTCTTTCTGTTCTTTTCCATGTGATTTAAATATGGCCCATTTTGCCCATCACATGACAGAGCTGCCAGAGATTGCCTCAAGCTAGTTTATGGCTTTAACTAAAGGTCATCTTAGGGGGGAAAGAAAATCCCATGGAGCAGGGGGAGGAGAAAAATATATTTAAAAAGAAAAAAAAAACCATTAAAATGGATTTTAAGCATTTGTTCCGAAGAATACACGTGGAAAAGAGAAGCTGCCGTTCTGTCTCAGTGAGCCAGGAGAAAAAAATAAAACCACCACCACCAATAATAAAAACCTTTCTTCCTGTGCATAGCACAGCGCCTCATGACAGAAGGGTGCGCAAAGCAACTGCCTGGATTTCGGTCTACGGCTTTCTCTACCTGACCTAGATATCTGGCTAGCAGTTCACCACTGCAGAAAATGCCCTAGTGCAAAACTCCTACCCCAGCGGCCGCTAACAAGAGCTTTTCTCCCATCCGCGGCTCTGCATCCATCCTCACCATGTAATTGGTCTGGCTCTCCCAGCTAGCTGCCTCTCCTCCTGTAGGCCCACACTGGGAAGAGAAATCCCAGACGTCCTGAAGGCTGAGGGGCTCCAAAACTGTGCCGTGTTATCAGCAGCTACATGGTTAGCTAACTGCTGTGACTAAATGGAGATTGGGAAGCACTGCAGGCAAGGGATGAAAAGTGATGCCCTCCCATAGCACAATGCTGATATGCAGAATTGGCCAAAACAACAAAACTTCACAGACAGTGCAGCAGAAGGCATTGGCTCTCTTGTTTGGGCATTTTATTACCTGGAGCTAAATGTGCAGAGAAGGGAGATAATGAAGTACTTGACTAATTCAGTGTGATCCAGCTGGCTAAGCCAGAGGGGTTGTAGAGCAGGAAAAGCTACAGAACTCACTGCTAGCCATTTTCCCTTGATACCTGTGAAGCCAAAACAAAGAAGTGCAGAGATCAAAAAGCAGAGCAATATCAATATCAGGAAAGGGGAGGGGGACTACAAAAGGGGAGGAGAAATCTCTAAGATTGCCCCCCCATCCTTTCTCCCTTCTGTGCTTTATGCAGTACTGGGCAGGGGGAGGGGAAGGTTATTTTCATTTGCCTCATGCTAACTTCTAATCTATTTGAGAAATTCACCAGCCACCCAAACGTTTAGTACCCTGTGTGTCACAGTACTCAATGCCAGCCTAATTTTTTTAATTTTATCTACCGTTTGTGCTTGGGGGGAAAAAAAAGACAGGTTTTGTAAAGCAGGCACGTGCAATGGTAGTGTGTTCAAAAACCCATATTCCTCCCTTTTCCCACAGCCTAAAAGGCTAGATAAACTATACGATTCTTATCCAGAGGGAAATTAGAAAATGTAAAGTGTGTAAATCTCTCTCTCCCGGCTCCTAGGCATTGGTTGGTTTTTGCTGCTGCATGTGGGTTTTTTTTCCTCCGACAACCCAGCTATTTAAGTACATAAGACACATTGCTCCCTCTGTCTCTTCCCCTTCCCTGGCATTTCCCCACTATCTGCCTATGGAGCACAATGCAATTCAATGCAATTCCAGCTGCCCTAACAAGCTGTTGCCCAAACTATAGTGTAGCACTTGTAAAAAGCTGGTAGCCAGTGAAAGGCAGTTACCATACTTTATCAAATATAGAAAGCCAAACTTCATACCTGGTGTAACGTAGGTGCAATGCCATGAAATGGCAGGAAATGGAGAAACGCTCACCCCCACCAGGGCTGAATTTAGCATGTGGTGCTCTCATCATGGCTGCCAGGGAGTGAATCACTGCTGACCAGTCTACCTGCCAGATGCTGTACTCACCTTCTTTTTTTTAAAAATTTTATTTTTTATTTGAAGACAGGCAGACACTATGGCTCATTCGGAGATGAGCATCACAAACAAGCTTTGCAGGGAAGGCAACCACAGCAGACTGCCAGTGCTGTTCCAGTGCCAGTTACAGTGATGGTTTAATCGTAAAAGCAGATTCACTAAAATAGGATCAGAGCCAAGGCATTTGTGATTTGGAAGCTTGTGCTAACTTTTGATAGTTATCATCGGGGGCAGCTGATGTGACATCACCCCACAACTCTGACTCATATTTTTAATGGACCACATGCCTTTGCATGATAATTTTGCTGCTAGAGTTAGCTTGGCATTAGCTCAAGAGATAAAAACACCAGCAACCAAATCTGAAGATATGTTGAGAGTTTGCAGTTGTCATGGAAATCAGGGGTAGTGGCTGGTGCTTACCTCCCCTCCAAAATGCAAGTCCTTGTTTGCTCCCTTCAGCCTGGAAGCTACCAAAAAAGGACTAGAGGTGGCTACTCTGACAATGTGGATTTGAAGATACAGGAAGCTCCTTTTAGGGCGATGTATAATTTTTTCAGAAATATTTTTTGCTAAGAAAATACTTCCAGCATTGGAAAAACCCACCTTTCTTGCACTGGCCCAGTTGTTTTTTTTTTCTCACATGGTGGTGTTGTGACCATAATATGTTCAAAGAACACTTTGCAAAGGGCACTCTTGGATGTTAGGAGTGAAGGGGCAAATGTGAAGTGCTGGCCTGTGCTAAGCCTCTGCTGTTGTGGTACATCTGGGATTTCACTGATGTCTTGGGCCCCTTTTAAATGGGAGCAGCCTGTGCTCTCCATGAGAGAATGTGGGGGTTACAAGACCATGGTGTGTGTTGTAACTCAGCGATTCCACGTGATACAGATTAGCAGGTGCTCATAAATAACTCATGAGTTCAGAGAGTCATTACAACCTGACCTGGCCACCTCCAGTATCAATACATCTATCAATAACAGTGATGAAAATTATTAAGACAAAGCCTCTTAAGGCATACTGGATTTATCAGTGTGGGGAGAACAGGGATGTACTTGTCCCTGGAGAAAAAATAACCTAGAGCTATGTTGTGTTTAGGAAAATAAAAAAAAGGAACAAAACTTTGTACTTCTGCTGAGGACCTGGATACGATGCTTGCTGAAGTATGCATATGTGTGCAGACACATGCCTCTCAGTTTCTCTCTGCTGCTGTTGTGTGCTGTGGTGCTGCAGCTGACAAGCTGTAATCACTTGAAGATGACATATTTCAGAGTACTGCCCTACTGGCACAGACTGCCAACAAACTATCTTCATATCTTTCCTACTCTTAGAATGCTTGGCTTTTCAGCCTTCACATTATTACGTCTAGAAACATGGGTGGAAGTTACTGCCATATTCCAAACCATATCTTTGATAAAGTAAGTCTTTGGTGAAGTGTTTAAATAGGAAGTGGATAGGCAGCATTATGCAACCTGCTGTCAAGGTATAATGTAGTGCCAGGTATGGGTAAGACCCTGTGTAGCTGCTAAACTTGTTGGAATGTTTAAGAGAAAAAGTGTGTGCTGTAAAGCTCAGTGTGCTACATGAGAGAACTTAAACCCCAAATTAAATCATGGCTTAAATCCTCTTTTGCACACAGTGAAAGCACGTAGATTTTCTTGAGCACATTAAGCATCCCATCTCTGCCTATTGGGTTGACTTTATACTAAGGTAATGGTATAAGCTTGAAACCAGCTTTTACCAGCTTTTATTAAGGCTTTTCTTTCTTCCCAAATGTAGTTTTAGCATAGGTTGTTGCAATACAAATCACAGACTCAAGGCTGGTGAATGGTCTAGAGATTAAATCCTATGAGGAGCAGCTGAGGGAGCAGGGTGTTTAACCTGAAGAAAAGGAGGCTGGACTGGGGACAGACCTTATTGCTCTCTACAGATGTCTGAAAGGAGCTTGTAGCCAGCTGGGGGTCAGACTTTCATCCTAAGAAACCAGTGACAGGATGAGTGGACACAGACTCAAGCTGCAGCAGGGGAGGTTCAGTGGAGATCAGGAAGAGCTTTTGCCCTGAAAGGGTGGTTAAACGTTGGAATGGGCTGGTCATGGAGATAATGGGGTCACCATTCCTCAAAAAGTTAAAGAAATGACTGGATGTGGCCCTTAATGCTGTGGTTTAGTTGGCATGGTGGTGATTGGCCAAGGGATGGACTTGATGATTTTGGTGGTCTTTTCCAACCTCAATGATTCTGTGATTTTAATAGGGATTAAAAGTCAGAACATAGTGGCTGGAATTGGTGGACATTCAAGGGATGGAGTTAAAGAGGGGTGGGGCTGTGTTGCAAAGCTCCCACCTGAGCACTGCTTTTTTTACTGTCCCTTAGAAGTTGGAAGCACAGTGGATCCCAGCATTCACAGCTTGCTGGAAGTTCTGTTTCAGAGCTGTGGCTCCCAGCTCCCTCTAAACATTGTGCATCTGCTTCACTGTTGCAGGAAAATGCACTTGGCTACTGCCAGAATGGAAATCTATTGAGGATGATGCCATATTTATTTTAAGGAAACAAGCCTGGCTCCTGTTATCCATGCTTGCTCTTCTAAGTGAGATTTCTTTTCCCTTGAACAGCGTGAACCATGTCTTTGCTTGGCACCCAGGGAGGCAGTGGGGACACCAGAAGGAAACTGCTAGCCACAGTGGCCCTGTGTGCCTGGGTCACCTGAGGACTTTCAGGGGTCAGGCAGACTTCAGTCAGATAAAATCTGTTTGCCCTGCCTTGTGCCTCTAAATGTTACACTCATGTTTAAATAACTCACAGGTCAGTTGTTTTTCTATTTTGAGCGCATGGCAAACCAGGCGGAGGCAGCTTGTAAAACGAGTGACTAATTTCCAGGGTTTTTTTTTCTTTCCACTCTCTCTGCAGCCTCTCTCCCTGAAGGTGGTCATGGGGCAACCGTACCCCAGTGAGAGGAGATCAGCAAGCTGGGAAAACAGAAAATCATCCTTTATGCCTGTGAAGACTTGGTGGAAGATGTATTTCTACATGGGTTGTGTTTTGGGGCTCTGGGATGGAAGGGGATGTTTTCCCCAGTACTCACAAGCAGGTAGAAGCTTTCTGCATCTTTTGGCCAGGGAAGCTTTCTGGAAGTGGGGCTGGTGCCATGGGTCCCAGTCTTCCACGGCTCCCAGCGAGGAGATGGACAAATTAGGGAGGGAGGGCAGTCAGCATAGCTGCATGCAGGATCTTTGCTCACTTTGCTGCTTGTGCCCTTGCTGCAGCTGCTGCCTGCAAAGTTGTTTTTTTTTTTTTGCTGGTGGTGGCAGAGTGCCTGAGGGGCAGTGGGACACCCCTGCTTTGGCAGAGGGCTCCAGCTGTAGCTGCAGCTCTGCAGCAAAAGGGAAAAGGAGGGGGAGCAGAGGGAGAGAGCACTAGGGCAAATTCCTAGGAGTGCGTGCACTGGTCTAGACCTTTCCTCCCTTCACTGTAACCTCTGTCTTCCAGCCATGGCTTCCTGCTTGCATTAATTACTCCTCACTCCCTAGATGCATTCATTTCAAGCTACCTTTAGGGTTTAGAGTGCGGAAGCCGGTTGACCAAGGTTGAAGGCAATTAACAAACAGGTTATTCTAAATTAACAGCTTCTTTTAACCAGCTGTCCAGAACTGCTTTGTTTTTCTACAGGAAAATTAGCAAGGCAATGCACCTCAATGAAAAGATGGATCGGGATTTCTTTTGTTATTGTACTGCCTTTTGCTTATTTCCTTTTTTTCCCCCCTCTTTTAAACTTGTGCCAATTCAATACTAAGCACTTCCAGCTTGGATTTAAAAGGAGTGTTGAAATATACTGATTGCCTAAATGAATTGTAAATGGCATAGGATGTTGAGAAAGAGCAGTCCTTTTACTTCCATTGGCTATCTTGCACTACATCAAGATGGGTTTGCTTTTGAATGGCGTATTAAGATGCCAGTGCTTTCTTCAGGCATTGATTTTTATTTTTTTCTGTCTTGCCTTCCCTCTTCACACAGATGCTTTTTGCATGGCTGCTAACTGACTTCACTGCTTCATGAGGCAGTGGATTTGCAGACAGGAGCAGGCTCAGCCCATACCCTGAGCCCAGCCAGGAGCCATGAGGACGGTGCAAAGCAAAGCTCAGGCTTGTAGGCTTTGATTCCTGCAAGAGCTTGTTAGCTCAGCCTGGGTGCTCTAAACACTTTTTTCTGATCAGCAGAGAGTGTGAAGTGATCAAGCTGTTCCCAGAAATCTGGGAAGAAGAAAGTGCTGTTAAATCTTTTAATACTTCCAGAAATCTTCTCTTTTCTGTGGGTTTTACTATTAGGACTAAACTACCTCTAAGGATGTTATGAGGAGGAGCTTGCACCAGTCATTTTGAGGCACTCATTCAAAATGCACTGGCCTTGGTTGTCCACCTCAGCTTAATAATGTGCCTTGTGATGCAGCTTCAAGCCCCCTTATGTCAGACTGAATTTTGGCCTTAGGGTGATACAAGGTCATCCTGACTGATTGATCTCAGCCTTGAGAAATATTGCCCAAGTGTTTACTCCAGGCCTACTCCTTAATTTTTCTCCCACAAGTTTTACTAATGTTCCCTTTTGCAATGCTAAGTTTTACATCTTCTTTGGTGCATCTTCTTTCCAGTCTTTCACATTGTTGTGCTTTTCTTAGCTATTGTGTGAACCAGAAACAATTCCCAGGGTGCAGCTGGACATTTACACAGGACAGCAGTTCTGGAAATAATTGCCCCATCAGTGTTAACACCCTTCCAAGTTAGACTTGGTAATTCTCAAGTAAGTCTTGACTGCTTTTGGTGCAAAAGTGAGCAGGTTTGCCTAGCCTATCCTCAACAACCATTTTTTGTCAACTTCTTGAATTGTTCTAATTTCTTTGTAAGAGAATGTCTGGGTTTTTTTTTTTTTTTTTAATTTTTTTTTTTCTTTTTTGCCAGCTTTTCATCTTCCTTGGTTAATTCTGCTAGCCCTCCAAGCTATTCTGTGGTTGTTTTGTATGAAGTCCCTCCAAACTGCCATTAGTTTTTGTTTACACAAAACACAGAATTGAGAAAATGTTTTTTCCATAGTAGACTGCACCCGATCAATATAGATAAAAACCATTACTTCCCTGTTACTTGCTGTCTCTGCATATGCAGCCTAAAATTGTGGTGACCTTTTTTGCTGTCAGACTGCATTGTGCACTCATGTCTAATTTACTATCTGTTACTGACCCCCAGTCTCTCCTACCCGTTGCTGCTTTCTAGGTTTGTGTGGTCTGGAGGTTTTTTCTTTTTTATTAAGAAAAAATGCAGCTGTATTGTGTTTTTTCCAACTTGAACTTAATCTTGCAAATTATCTGTTTGCAGGTTCAGTCTCTCTACATCTCATTGCTCTTTATGTGCCCTCACTAGTTTTCCACCTCTTGTGGATTTTGTAGTCTGTAAATTTTATTCAAAATAATTTTAGCCTTTTGAACATGATTCCATTAGAAGAAATGCAAGGTTTCACTGCCCTGAATATGTCTTGTCACAATTTTTTTGTTTGCATCTGTTACGTGTACGTATAAATACCTATATTTATAAGTGCTGATAAAAGGGAGCTGAGTGACCTGTGGGCAGGTGACTTGTTGGCAGTGTGGTGGCTGAGTCCCTTTGGATGGGTGAGGTCATCTGTAGCAATGTAAGAGAGGAGATGACGAGCAGGGCGGGGTGCTGGAGAACTGCTGTGGGACAGGAATCCAGAGGTCTGGCTTGGGACTACAAGAAGATGCTGAAAGACAAACTGGAGCACATATGGGAAGACAGGGAACTATGGAGCAGCTCATGGTGATGGAGGGGAATGTTTAGGAGAATGGGAAATTTTACCAATCATATGTTGTTAATTCAGTGTTTGCTGACACATCTTCTACCTCAGGGTGAAGACAAAGCAAGCACCCATCCTGTTGGTGTGCTTTCACTGATTTAGTTGCCTTGCATGTCAAATAGCTTTCCACAGCACAACCTGTCTACTGTAGGGAAGACAAGGATACTCTGGGGGCACAAGGTATCCCAATTTCTTTTCCAGAGGAAAAGGAAATTTTTTTCACCTTGTCTTCGCTCAGAAAAGGATGTATTATTCTTTATGAGTAAAACAGGCATGGAATATGTGGGTTTATTTGAGCCCTGCATGCAGATTACACTGGGAAGTTTCAGTAGACTCCCTCTGAGTCAGTAACAGGGAGGGGAAAAGAGCCTCCAAATAACTGTGATCTGAAATAATTTAATTTCTTGCAGCTCTAGTAATATGAAATGTGTATTTAAACATGGGTATCAAGATGAAAGAACCTACGACTCGGAAGTTTTAATTTGGCAGTTTAACAAATGCTGAGTGATTTCTCTGATTTCCTGGCGGTGCTCAGATTAAGAGCTGTTGACTGAGCTAGAAAAAAAATTTACTTCATACAGTTGTTCTTGGGGAAGTTATGGTCATTGTGTGCCAGCTCAGGATCTGGTCATGAGAGTGCAAACTACTCTAGCTTTATGCTTGACATGTCAGTTTTGCTCTTCATCTGCCTGCTATTAAGGTCAGTGGTACTAAACTGTAGGGTCTGTGGCCAGTGTAGAAGCTTCAGCAGTACCACTGTGTATAATGACTGTTTATGTGAAACATGCTCATGCTATCAATTAGCTTGGGTTTGCTTCTCTGGCTTTTTTTCATGTTGTTACCACTGTGCAGATTTGATGAGCAGAGCTGTAAACAAAAAAGTAAAAAAAACAAACACAACAAACCTCAACCCGCAACAACAAAAAAGGCATCGTTAAAAAAATAATGAGTTAGGAAAAGGAGGCATTGTCCTAGGTCTGGGCTTTAGAGTTCCCCAGAAATTCCCGGTGATGTAAAAAAAGGGTTATGATCTTAAATAAGTAAAACTCGTTTTTGACAGGTTGATATCTGCTCACCAGTGTTTTCTGAGTTGTCTAAGCTTGCTATCCTATTTCACAAAATATGAAGGGCCCTGTACCAGTAGCACGTGGTGAACATGCCAAAAATATGCTAAGGGTCTTATGATCTACAGCTGGAGAAACTGCTCTTTCAGTTTTTGCTTCTATTCATCTCCACTACAGAAAATAAGGGGCCAACTTCATCCTGAGTGTTACTCTAAACCTTTTATGCAGCTGAAGATGTCTGCCCCATCTTCTTGAGCTGTGATTCCTGAAAAATTTGGTGGAGGTATTTACACCTGTGCGTCAGGGTATCTGATGAGAGACACAATGTGCAATCAGGCAAAATGGAGATAGTGCTGTGAAGCTGGGTGTCAGCTGCTGGGTTATTGCCTGATCCAGTGCCTAGTTAGCCCCTTCCTGCTTTCCCCAGATAATTTTTGGATCACATTTGCAGAGACTGCATAGTTCTGTGCAAGCTTTAGGTAAAAAAAAAAAAAAAAAAAGGAAGTGAACCTGGATGCTATTTTTTCTGAAAATAAATTTCAAATGTCTTGTTCCAGTTGGTAAGATGCATGTGTGTGACTGCAATTTGTGGTGTCTCAGCTCTATTAATAACACGGGGACCCCAAGACCCTAAATACAATTAATGTTTCTACAAAGTAAGGTTCTTATAGGATGGCCTAATTTTGATCTCATTTACTCCTGATATCAGGCTGCTTACCTTCCATGGAGTTGGTGATTTACTCTGGAGTAAATAGCTGAATTAATTCCAGCTGTCTGTAATACACTGGGATGCACAATGGGATGTAATGCCTGAATGAGAGATTTTGGTTACTGTACTTTGTACGTGACTTGTGATGGACATTGTACCTCACATCCTGTGACTGGGAAAGGTGCAGGATCCATTTTCAGGCAAAGTGTGTGACTTGTACCAAATTATTACAGGTAGATTTATGGTACAGACAAGAGACTGAAAGGAAACACTATGTCAGAAATGAATTAGAAGTCAAGAAGGAAAAAGAAATGTAAAACACTTGGGCAGCCTGTATCTTTTTAATATTTTAAATAGAAAAATCATATTTCACTTGCTCAGGGCCCTGGTCTAGGGAAGGTACTTAAACCAATTCTTAAATTTAACATGGACACATAGGTACTTGGAGCACAACTTTTTCTCTAGTGCTTTCCTGGGATTTGGTTTAAGATTTCAGGGGAATGCTGCTGGCAGCATGCTTTTTTATCACCTACAAACAGCAGTTATTAAAGAATCATTCGTATTTCTTTTACCACTTGTACAATTTATACATATGCAAAGTGCACCAGACAGAAGCTTCGTTTTGTAGGGTAATTGCATGGCCTGTACTGATGCTGAGAACAGATGAACAGGATATCTGCTCAAATTAAAACTTTGTTGGAGGTGCTTGTTCATGAGAATTAGGAAGTCTGAGTTTTGTTGGTTTGGATAATTGTGAAAAATTGAATTTCAGATAATGTAAGGTGGAGTACATCTTCCTAGCTTCACATAAGGAGCTAAAGGAACCAGCTCTGCACAGCTGAGACCACTCATATTTTATATATATATATATATTTCTGTGAAAACATCAATCAAAATGCAAACAAATTCTGAAGATCTATAGTGAAGAAGACTACCAAGGGAAAATCAGCTCCTCTGCTTCAAGTTTTACAGTGGTCCTTTTACTAATGGAAATCGTATGCCTCTACCAAGACCGAGAAAGGAATTTAATCTCGTATGTTCTAGTTCATTTTATTTATGGCCTCTGTTATAGATATTCAGACCCTTTTTCCTAATGTAGTATGTGCCTCCAATTACATACCAATGACATCTACTTGCCCTATTTGTGACAAACTGCAATCAGTGGAAATCAAGAATTCATCCCCTGATTATTACCAGGAATGTGTATAAAGTAAATATTGTCAATATGGACAGCATATATCTGTTTGCACTATATGTTCTGGGATTTGAGGATATGAGCAGGTCAGCAAGTCTTTTTCCCCCCAGAATCCCTCCTAAGCCATCCAGATCAGTACCACTGGGTAGGAGGTGTGGGTAGCCTAGAGCTATATTACCGCTGACCTGCTGGCCAGGATGCATCAGCTACTGGTTTGCCAGTTGTTGTTAGAAAGAGTGAATTATGATTGAAATGTGACTGGATGGAAACATTAACCTGAGTCTTTCCCTCCTGCACAGGTGTTGCATTTTATGAAATGTGTAGGAATGCAATGTTTCCTGAGGCATCGGCTCCTCTTCTGGATTTGGTGAAACTGGGTTTGGGTTAATTGCATAAGTGGGGAAATGAGAAAAGATTTAATAGATGGGCAAAGTGAGTTCTTTCTTTTCGCAAAGAAAATGTGCAGATTGTTTTTTTGTTTCTGTTTTTTTTTTCCTTTGCAAACTGTGGTGTGCTAAGAAAGTCATGATGATAAAAATGCTAAAAAGGTATCACTCCTGTTTATTTTCTGTAAATGATTCTCTCGACTTAAGTCAGAGCATAATGCGCTTGAACGACTGCACCTCCCACGCTGTGCTGCTCTCAGTGGAAATAGGCTTGCAAGGAGATGTTCTGCTTTCCCAGTTTCATTTTCTCTTCTAAGTGCAAGCCTTTGTTAAATCTAAGAGCTGTTGTAGACTGTTTTTTATGAAGGTTCATAAGAAGTTAGGGTTTGCAGAGGCCAATTAGTTCTGCTCCATCTCACTGCCAGTGCAGAGTTGTAGTATACAAAGTAATTTCTAGTGCTTTGTCTAGCTAATTTTTAACGTGGGCATGTAGCATTTTCACAGTTCAACAAAAGTCTTTTCCCCCTGATGTTCAGCCTAAAATGTTCTCTTTATTGCTTTCATCCCATGACCCCTTGTTATACTGCCATGTACCACGCTCAGCAACTTGATTTGCTTTTTGGTGTTCACAGCATGTAGGTACGTGTGGAAGGTTGTTGTATTTTGGCTGTATAGTGTTTCTTTTTAGAAAAGGGAAGTCAGAAATACACACCATTGAACCCCCACTATGTGCCATGCAATCAGTTACACTGCTTGGAGGAACACTGGTGACAGACTTTGAAGGCTTAACAAGTCACTTTGTTGCAATGAGCTGCTTTTTTCATGTATTATTCCATGTTCTCCTCACCCCTGTGCTCACAGTAGGAGCCAGCCTTTTTGTAGCCTCTCCTTTTTTGAATTCTTTCTCTTTTAGCTACCCAACTCCATAATAGACTGTAACGAGGCAAAGATGCACACATAGTAAATCGCTTCTTTTGGCGGAGAAGGAAAGTTTGTGCTTCCTTTCATAATCCTTTTTTACATATTCCAAATTAATTTGTTTCCACAGCTTTTCTCCTTTGTATTTTTTTTTTTTTTTCTTTTTAAATGAAGCTATTGTCTGTTACCCTGGAGAACTGCTGTCCCATGCACACTGTGCTGAAGATATCTGCTCAACCTTTCATAACCTGCCTTCTTTTACCAACGTCATTGCCTCTGCTTGGCATTAAAAGTATATGGTCAGAACTAATTTGTCCAAAAAGCAGCCTCCAAATTCCCATGAGACTTAGAAGTTTTGGAACTTGGTGTTTTGTTGCTATTATGTTTTGGTATTTTTTTTTTTTATTTCAACATAGCTGGGTAGAGACAATATGTGTTATTTCAAAGAGTTATTTTAAACAAACACAAACCGCAAATAGAAATTCTACCTTTAACACTGGCCTACCGCTCTGTCTATTTGAAGATGACACCAAAGACAAGTAAAGCTGTTTGTTTGACAGAAGATACCTATAGAAAGGAAACAAACCATGCTCATAAAACTACCTTCCCTTCCCTCATGTTTGCAAAATTCACCGTCTTAAGCAGCTTTACCATCCAATAATACTTCTCACTAGGAAGGAGCCTCCTGTTATGATTTTACTGCCTTTACTGTGGTCTGGAAATGGATCAAGCAACACTGGTTTAATGTGTACTTGTCTTGAATGAAGAGGTTGAGTGAGGTACTTCTGGTGTAAACCCAAGTCCAGTAATAGGTGGCAAAAGAGCCCGGAGGCTGACCCTTAAAGAGAGGACCAACTCTCTAGAGAGTGTGTTCAGTGGAGAGCAACAAAGGTGATGAGTGGACTGGAACATCTCTCTGAGCTGAGGAAGCTGGGCCTGTTCAGCCTCAAGAAGAGGTGACTGAGAGGGGACCTCATCAATGTCTATCAGTATCTGAAGGGAGAGTGCCAAGAGGACAGACCCAGGCTCTTCTCACTGGCGCCCAGCGATAGCACAAGAGACAATGGGCAGCAACTGATGCACAAAAAGTTCCACCTGAGTATGAATAAGAACTTCGTTTCTGTGAAAGTGACAGTGCACTGTAGCAGATTGCCCAGAGAGGTTGTGGAGTCTCCCTCACTGGAGAAATTCAAGAACCATCTGCATGCAGTCCTGTGCCAAGTGTTCTGGGATGATACTGCTTGGGCAGGGAGGTTGGACCAGATGACCCACTGTGGACCCTTCTAACCTGACCCATTCTGTGAAAGAAAAAGAAGTTTCTAGCAGTAGTTGAATGACCAGTATGACTTAGAAAGAGACCCCAAAAGCCTGCTTCAGATGTGAAGTTCAAAGATAAAATACAATACTGTCAATTCTGCTCTTCATTTTGTGGTAACGGACTTAGGTGTTACATCTGTTCTTGTTTCTAGGATTTAAAAATATTATCTTGATGCTGAACGAGTAAATTAAGTCACTGAGTTGTTACCCCTTGCACAATGCTGGGAATTTTAATGCAGACTTATTTGTCCCTTATAAGGATAGAACAGAGAAGCATGAGTTGTCTTAAATAAAAGATCATCTGTCCTAATGCATGTTGCTCATTATTTACCTAAAATCCTTAGACTTGACCCACGAAAATAGATCTGGTTGCATTGCTTGACTTTTAAGATAACCAAGCTGCTTCTTTTCAGAGGTGGGGTGTAAATTGCTTTTAAAGTTTTAGCTAAAGCACCAGTGAATGTCACTTTTAGAAGTGACTATCATTTTTCCAGATGAGTTATGCTGTAAAATGATGGATGTGCAAGACACCAGGGAACAGGCTTGCAATTGTTTTGGTTTCTTATCCAGAAGAGGACCAGAAGTGGCATTTCTGGCCATCGATCTTGTCTCCCAGTGCAGTTTTCACAGTCAAACTCAGAGGAAAGGTGTCGGTCTTTCAAAATGAAGCAGGCATTTAACAAAGAGCGAGTGAATCTTTTGGCGAGTTTGTAAGGAAGTTAAGCCCCAAGCTGGTGGTTGCATTGTACACTTAGGATGATGGCCAGATAAATGCCCTCAGCTGATGGAGCACTTCCCCCTGCTGATTAGCATTATTTCTGCCTTGTCCAGGTTGAGCAGCAGCCAGCTGGCCTTCTTCCAGAAACCAATTTCTGCCAGACATTGTTTGAGGTTGCCAGCAGCTGTGTCTGGGTCAAGAGGGAAGGAGATAGAGAGCTGGGTGTCATCAGTGCACTGATGGCAGTGCAGCATGTACCGCTTTGCAGATGCCCTGCAGCGGCTGATGAACCAGGGAGGTGGATGGAAGCGAACACAGCAGGAAAATCCGAGGATGCGCAGCCGCCCAGCAAAAAATTTGAAAGAGCATAGCATTTCACGTGGAGGTGTGGGGGAATGTCTGAGATTTCTTTCTATGGATTTTTTGTGCTCATTGGCGTGTAAATCTCATAGTGAACAGGTTGTTCTGGGCAGTGTTTTTACTGAGCCACTGTAAGTTCCTGTGGTCTGGGTTGTGAGCATCACTGGTGCTAGTGAGGCAGCAGAATGCAAAGGATGGTGACCTGCTTTCTCAAACAACCCAAGTTTTGGCGGCCTTTTTCAAGCATGTTGCAGCCATATGTCACATGTAGTCCCAGACCATGATGTTTATTAACTAAAGAGATTTAGGTGAACAAATGCATGATTTCACACTTCAGGTTCAGCCTGTGATGAATGTACTTTATGATATGGCACTGTGAGTTTGTATTTCTCTTGTAGGACTTTTGTATCATAAGGCATTGCTTGTGGGCTGTTTTAGCTATTACCTCTATCCAGTTGTGCCTGAGAAAGGCTAAAGAGTTAGTTGCACACATTGGAAATGTACCTGAGATAACTCAAGACCTTCAGTAAGCTGCAGGTGACCTTGAAACACAGGACATCTCAAGAGGTGTCCAAAAGAGATGGTAGAAGTGGGAGAAGAAGTGTTGGAGCTGGGAATAACACCTTTCCTCGAGGCTTCACTTAAAATGAATATTTTGATCATAAGGCTGAGTCTTACGAGTGGATTAGTATTGTGCAAAATCTGTGAATTCAGCTCAAGCTGCTCCTTTAATGCAATGTCTTTAGGACATGAATTCATTATGATAATGATGTGATTGGTAAGGAGAAATTCAGAGACTCTTTTTTCTCCAGAGTGAGTTGCTAAGAAGAAATAGTATTATGAGTTTAGTAATTCTTCAAGTTGAGCACCTATAACATATAATTTCCATGTATTTAGAACACTGACATACCAGCAAAGCTGTTGCTAGGGGTCACATGTGCTTGTTTGACCTGTAGGAGAAGTCCACTGACATTGGACAGCTGGCTGTGCTTCCCACTGGAGTAAAATATTGCCTAGGAGACAAACAGAATTTCAAGGAAATGGTATGGAATAAAGTACCAAAGATAAAATCTTCACATAAATGGACTGTAAACAAACACTTGAAAGTAAAATATGTGTTGAACTTAAATGTTTTTTTGTCAGTGAGACGCAATCCACCAAAACACCATCAGTGATAGCTTGTGGATGGGAGGTTTTTCAAACAGTGCTTTGGAAAGATGGTATATTTAAAGATGTATGTAGTGTTTGTATTTTGTGCACTACAGGACAGTGTTACGATGTTAGAGGTTTGGGCACACTGCAGATATTCCAACTTTGAATTGCCACCTGACTGAGGTCTTCCTAGAGGGTTTTATGCCTTCTCAGTTTTCTTTGGAACACTTTATGTTTTAGAACAAAAATCAGAGAGCAAATTACATCAATTGAGCCATTTTACTTTAAACTGTCTGGGGGATTATCAAAACTACTAGATGTTGCTTCTAATTATCTGGATTTGGTAATATGGAAGCTACTAATGCAGGTTTTCAAAATAATTTGTGGAAATTGTGGTTGTGGTTTACCACACTGTCAAACAAATGAAAATTTTTCTCAAGATTTTCCTTAAATAAACAAACTCTGGAAATAATTTCTACACCTGAGACTGTAGAGGAAATTCCTGTATTATGTAAAATGTTGAACTAAATGTTTGTAATCGTGTTTGTAATCTCATTGAAACTTCTAGAGGAATCTTGCTATTTAAATTTGAGGCTGCAAGCAGTTCAGTTTAAGTAGTAAAACTTGGGTAAACATCTAACTCCTGGAATAAGACTTTACATTTGTTTTAATATACAAAAAGATTCTTCAGTAATATACTGTCTAGAGAATGTGTAGGTGTATGCTTGTATTCACATGTGCTTTAAACAGCAGCATGAAGAAGAAGTTTATGTAGGTTTTAGACTGCCATTTTACATTGAATGCTGCATCAAAACACCTATGGCAGCATTTAAAGAATCACTCAAACTGGTGCCCTGCTACCTAACAGACTGCCACAAAAAAAAATCCCTTTTTTCTTTTTGTTTTTCTGCTTTAGAAAACAAATCAATTGCTTGTCTTGTGCTGTATGTCTCATCAGGTCTGTATCACTGGCCAAATCCAGAGGTACAATGTTCACCCAGTTTCCACTGAGAGTAGCTGGGCACCAGGTCCTCAGCATCACTCCAGATCAGGTCCTTTTGAGATCTGGTGCATTATAGTATTCAAAGCAGTAGGCTGACTGAATAACACACTTGGGAAAATGCAGAGTCCTTGCTGGCCAATAGAGCATCTGCAATGAGGTTATGATTTTCTCCTGCATTTGTACTGTTGGATTTTACAGCAGCTTAATTCCTCCTTTACTCCACAAGTTAATTACCAGTGGTTTACTTTAAGTGCTCAGTCTTTGACAGCTAAGTCATGGGGCTGCATGGGGCCTGATCAGGCAAATTGCTTCTTCTGATGGAAGTATTTCTGTTTTTAACCAGTGAGATGGCTGACGGGATCATCAGAGTTTGGGGGGCTTGGAGACAGGGATGGAGATACAGCCTTATGCTCATTTTGTGCAATTGCAGAAGTCACTTATCTGGCAGGATTTTTGGGCCCAATTTGTCACCTATCTGGCAGATTTTGTCAGTTTTCTTAGATTATTCTCTTTCTGTTTGTTTTGCCAGTTGGAAATACAAGACCCTTTGTATTTTATACATGATATGTCTAGCTTGAAGGTTGAGCATGTATTTTTGTCTTTTATATTTACTGCTACTTAAATTAGCAGGGAAAAAAGCTTACTGTTGGGAAGATTTTCTTTTAAAGTCACAGACATCTACCACTATTGGTAAACTTGCCAGGGAGCTGATGTGACTGGCTTGCTTGTTCGTCCTGTAAAAATGCAGTTTGAGAGAATTTCAGCTTTTCTTCCTGGACCCCAGGGGCTTTTCCTGGGTAGACACAGGTTCAAAAGTAGGACTTGTATCAAGCTTTATAACAGGGTCTCTTTTTAGCTGTAGAAAGATCCAAGTACCTCCCTCCTAGATATCTGTTTATGGAAAATTATCATGTCTTTGGGTGAAATATACTACATGTAAAAATATTAACTCATGGCATTAATTCAAGGCGATAGTCTTTTGCTGTTGAATACTTTACCATTAACGACAGTAATTTGCTGTTAGATTTCAGTGTAATTTACATAGTGACCCTTCAACCATCTATAAAAAGCTATGGTTTTCTATGCTAGCTTGGATGAGGCATCATTTTCATTCTTTTGAAACTGACAGGAGCTGCGAGAAGTCCTGTGTTTTCCTACTAGTATGCATCACTGCTTCTGTGGGAGCAAAAGCCAGTCTGATCAAAAAGAGAAAATAGGATTAATAACCTTGATGTTCATGAAAAGCTAGGGAAAATTCATGGTATCAGCTACGTAGGCAAGTTCTCCCTATTCTAGTTCCCTCCTGAGCCAGGAGGGAACCACAAGAGCAGGGAAGAGCATCGGAAGCATGACTTGACCTTGTCTGCCCTGTGAGAAGTCACAGGAGCTTCTGCCTCCACTGTTCTGCTTGGGAGGGCAGGCCTTCTTTTCCTTTGGAAAATGTGGTCTTTGATTAACATTAATTTTGGAGGTGGTGCCCAGATGTGGGTGCTTGGGGTCATTAGAAGGAAATGTGTGGGTGTGTTGCAGTGAGCTGCAGTTACCAAAGCCAGCAATGCTAGTCCTTAGCCTACAACAGAAGCGTTATCTGCTGGCATCTCGTGTATTATTAGATTCTACGATATGGTGTGGTACTGGCAAAGTCTGGTGTGAGAAACAAAATTGGCACATGATGCAATAGGAAGGAGCCTTGGTGTCATTGTTAACTCTTGAGGGCAAGAGCTCCTCTGCCAGAGACTAATGGCTCCACCATAATTTAGATCATTATAAACACCGCAGCTTGCTACCATTTAGGAAGGTGAATCATCCAGCTTTATAAATCTGAGAATTTTGTCCTGAGTGTTTTTCCTCTGCTTGTCCTTAAGGAATTGTTAAAGGTCCTTGTTCAGAATCACAAAATGGCTGGAGTTGGAGGGGACCTCTGAAGATCATCTAGTCCAACACCCCTGCTGCAGCAGGGTCAGCTAGAGCAGGTTACACAGGAACATGTCCAGGTAGGTTTTGAGTATCTCCAGAGGAAGAGGCTCCACAACCTCTCTGGAAAGCCTGTGTTCCAGTGCTCTGTTCCCCTCAAAGAAATTTTTCCTCATATTCAGATGAAACTTCTCATGTTTTACTTTGTTCACAGTGCACCTTGTCCCATCACTGCTCACCGCTGGAGATCTGGCCCCATCCTCTTTAAAGTGTGCCCTTATGATGTTTGTGTTTTCTTCAGCCTTCTTGTGAAAATACATGTTACCAAAACAACTTTCCATAATATTTCTTCCCTACACTCATTTTACTTCAAAGGTAGATTTGTTTCTTAATTTAGTAGCCGATATTTAAGAAGTATACTTTATTTCTTGCTTGGTTACATGCAGTAACCCCCAACAAGGAGACCATCCTTTAGCTATGCTGATGTCATATGTAAACAAGACACTACTCCCAGCACCAAGATTGAGAATTTATACTTTTCTTATTTTCAGAAAAATATTGTTTAAGCAGATTCTACGTGTAGAATTCCTGTAGGTAGTAACTGTGAGTCTGGAAGGCTACTAGCTTGTGAGTCACAGCAGACAAGGTTTCTTTTAGAATCATTTTAGAATCATTTTAACAAACCTGTGGCCACTCATTTCTTGCCTATAACTAGGTTGTCTGAGGTGCCTATTTGCAGGTAGACTGTGGCTATGGAGATGAGATTTGTATCCTTTTCTGTGACAGTCCCTACATTAACCCACAGAGACACAGGAAATAAGGGCAAACATTGTGCTTTTTCCCAGTTCTGTCTAGCATCCAAAGCTTTGATCTCTTCCTTCTCCTTTCTTGTGGAGGCAGTGCCTTTCCTTTCTTTCAAGCTGCCTGCTTTCTAACAATATTTCTGTTGCAAATCGATATTATTGATAGCTCTCTCCTGAGCCTAGCTGCGTTGAAAAGTAAGGTTCTGTAGAAAGCTTTGGGTTTGTACTTTGCACAGATTTCAATACCTGGCTGCACCGGCGCTTTGGCTGTGGAGTGAAGTGTTTGGGATAGGTGGGGAACAGTCATTGTGTCATTGAGAGCCACAATATGCTTGATATACCGCTCACTGGTAAATACTAGGCAAAAAATAATCCTGTTGGTTAATAGGAAGGAAAAAACAAAGGGATATCCAAAAGGCTGCTGCTGTCATTGTGAACTCCTGGTGGGTTTTTGATACCCGCTTGTGTAGCCTTTTAGCCTTGTGTCATTCCAGCTTGGGAGGTGGGGTCAGGGCTTGTCCCTCAACTGTTACTGTATTTCACACTCAGAATCTGCAGCTTGGGTAACCAGTGTCCCAGAGGAGTACAGGAACTCAAGAATAATTCTTTTCATAACCTGCTGAAAATAGGAGACAAGGTAGAGAAAGCAGTGCACGGAAAATTAAGCACCATCTTGGGGAAAGAAACCAACTCAATCATAGTGCAGGGATAGCATTGCATACTCACAGTCTGCAATGCATTTCTTTGGCTTTTATAATCCTCTGAAGCAACATCCAAAATGGAAAGAGAGGGCAAGGGTCAATGGCTTTAAACTGACAGGTAGGTTAAGATGAAATATTAGGAAGAAATTCTCTACTGTGAAGGTAGTACGATATGGGAACATCCACAGAGAAACTGTGGATGCCCCACCCCTGGCAGTGTTCAAGGCCAGATTAGATGGGGCTTTGAGCAACCTGGTCTATTGGAAGGTGTCCCTGCCATGACAGTGAAATTGGAACCAGGTGGTATTTGTGGTCTTTTCCAACCCAAACTATTCTATGATACTATGAACTGTGTATGGAAATGCTGCAAGTGTCATCCAGAAAGGGGTAAAGGAATGAAGAGCTGTGGGGGGTGAGATTTAGTGGGAATTGTCCAACACAAGTATCAGGCTGGGAGATATGTTTCATGTGCAATATTTGTGCACCCTATATTATGAAGTACTTGTCTGGAATGAGCTACAGTGTTGTGTCACTTGTCTGTAATGTTGGTGTTGGAGAGCCTACCCTAAGCGTGCCCTGCTGAAAGACACCTGGGTATTGGGAAGTGTATTCTTTGTCACCTATAAATTGCTTAGCTAGTTATTGAGGGGAAGAAGCAGGGTTGTAGGGAAAAGAGGGAAGCCTGTTGCCTTTCCTTCTATTAAGTAGTGTTGCTTGTTTAATGGATGGGTAACAGGAAAGAGTGTAAGGGGACGCCATTGTTAATGTGAACTCCTGCAGTTTTTATTATACTTGCACCCGCTATAGTGAGGATTGAGCAGCTGTTTCTATTATGAACTCCTATTCCAGGGGTTTATAACTTGGTTGTAAAAATTTGCTCCAGGCTAAACTGTAACTTACTGGGTCTTAGCCTGGGAGAATTTTCTTAAACAAAACTTCAAAAGAAGAACTCCATCTAGTCATTGTAGTACAAGCTTGCACAGAAGCCAAATTTTACTGAAAAGCCTTGAGATGTGTTTGTAAAACTATAAGTTGATTACATTTCACTCTGTCATAGTTTTTTTTTTAAAAACAAACAAACGAACAAACAGTTTGAACTGCTTTGTAAAATATGGCTGAAGAATGAAAGTGACCAAGGGATGAATGCCATGGTCACTCAGCTGATGTCCATTCAGTCTGGTATGGTGGCTTATGAAAGTTTTCCTTAGAAAAGAGAGCAATGTGTTATTGCCATAGGATGAAAGAGTGCTGGATTTGCTTTTACTCATAGGATCTATGAAGGTTTAGTCTCTATGTGTATTGAACTGTGCCTACATAATGCTAGCACTGAATTCACACTTTGGAGCATACTGTTTCTGCAAAGGTGTCTTATAATATGTGCTTAGCCATATGTGTGTTTAGTACCTTAGGCTTGTAATTTCTCTGAGAAAGATTTCAGAATGCCATCACTAGTCTGCCAAAGTTATGCTCAATGGCCTTTAACTGCTTTTGAATAAAACCTTGTTGAGGCATTCTTTTAAAAGGTACAGTCACACTTTATAAAGACATAGTTTATCAATAAAAAGTACAGTCTCTTGGCCCTTCCAATTTGTTTCTGTGGCAGTCAATACGCATTAAAAATTGGTGGATTTTGCTAAAAAACTTAGTAGATGTTGCAGTAAGATTGTGAAAAACTAATTCTTAATACATTCATTACTTTGGCTTGCTAAATTGCAAGGAAATGTGAAACTCAACCCTTGAGGATGCCATCATAATCTGTTGTCAGATTTGCAAAGCTCTTTAGATAGATTAAACTGCAAAACTTCTTTCCTCAGTTTCCACTGGCAGGAGCAAGTTGTTCAGGCAGATTGTTCAAAATATCTGAAGACATAACTGATAATTATGTCTTATTTCATTAATTATGAAGCAATTTTTAATTGCTTCATCCTTAGGTGACTGAACGAAACCTTGTGGTTTCCTCTGGGGCTCAGCACAGGAAATATGGTCAATGCTGTGATGGAAGGTAGGACTGGACTGAAGCTAGGTTTGCTGCTTGATATCAGCAAGGTTTGCTCCTGTAGCACTTTTGGATCTGAAAAACTGAATTTTAAATATGATGCATTGCTCATCAAGCTTTGGATGTTATTCAGAATTATAACTGCCCAAGTGAGTAAGGATGAAAATAATTAGGGAAGTAACAAGAATCCAGGTTTCTGTTTGAGCATCTTTTGTAATAATATCTCTGCACTACTGAAAGCTGTCTATTCTATTCTTCTTTATCACAAAGAATGAAATTACTCCATCCTTTGTTAAGAGCATATAATGTTCCACAGCTGTTGTGTCCTCTTAGGTATTCAGCAAGGAGGCAGTCTGTGAGAAAGAGTACCTTCTATAGATTTTGGTATTTTTCAGTGTCCTGATGTCTCCCTGTGCTGCTCCTGGTGTGACAGTGAATGTCACCACTGAGATTCCTCTGTCACCAGTTAATCTTCTGTGACTGTATCATGTTTCTGACTATAGCATGAGGGACGCTATAGCATCATGGTATCACTGTCATTTATAAGTACACAAAAAGAAAATAAATAAGAATCTAAAGTATGATTATAACCTGATTACACATCAGCACAGAAATATCATCCAGACTCAATCTGCCAGAGCACAGGATTTCTTTATGCCAAAGGACAAAGGTATAAGAAATGTGCAGTGAAGAATTCTGCTTACATGAAAATTTAAGTTATATCTTAATTCTCCTACTCAGAATCTACTTAGAAGGATTCAGTCTCAAAATCTGGAGCCTGTTGATGAAGATAAGATGGCATCTTCCTCTCTGGCACTGGGGAGAGTGTAGTGTGAATCTGACTGCTCTCCCACAGCAACAGTAGCTGCACAGGGTAAAGACAGTTTCACACAGGTGAGCCTTATATATATGAGCCATATAATCTCTCTAGGTCTAAACAAGCAGTTTATTCTCTTGGAAATGAATAAATGAACATACCAACACAGGGGTCTGGTATTGAGAACTCCCATCGAGGTGCAACTCCATTTATCAGCAGCTGCAGTTTCTCTGTTTAGACCTGTAGCACAGGTATAACAAATTGCAACATTGCAATGAGTGTTGAAAAATCACGCCCCATTTTTCTTCAGGCAGAACAGTAATCAGACAGCCTCTGAATTAGTTGTATGTAAAATAATATGGATAGACTGTACATCAAAAGCTGTTAAAGAAATTTTCTCTCAAAAAAAGTTAGGGCTTTTAAAATACAACTATGTAGCCTAAATGTTAAGGGTTACCAGTGGATGAGTTGAACCCTGATCCATCCCTGTCCCATGAAGTACATGACTAAAATCAGGCAAGAGTGGTTGCAGTCACATGGTGAATACCAGTCTGCCCTGTACTGAGAAGGGGTTTCAAGGTGTGCACGAAAGGCTGTACTATCCCATGGCCTATAGTCTGCATATGTCTGATGGACATTCTTGTTGACAATAAGTCATGGCTGAATTAATCACCATTTCTGACAAGGACAGAAAAAGAGTTTGTCAGTGTTTTCAGCTCAGGTCTTGTAGATGAAAAACCCTGGGATCTTATTTGAGAGAAACAAAAAGAAATAAGATGAGGTAGCAGATAAGGGCAGACAGTAAGGGCTGGTGCAGTTTTCAACCATCTCAGGGATTTTGAATGCTCCTGGAGTACCAGATCAGGAAAGTTATACTTTCCAACCTGTAGTTAGGACTTCCCACACCTACTCTGACCAGAGATACACAACAGCTGCTATACCAGTAGCATCTGACACATCCTTGCTTTCCTCTGGACACAGGCTCCCAAAGGCTATATTTCTATTTATGATTCTTCTCAATGGTGCTTTCTGTGAAATGTTCCACCATGTTTTTCTCAGGCTTTAAACCTCTGCTCCTCTGATTTTCCTCCTGTCCCCCAGTCATCTTCATTCTTTCTTCCAGCCAGAATACCATCTCCACAGTATCTGTCTTGGAATTCATCTGTTGCTCAAAGCAGCCCCCGTCTCACCTCGATCGATAATCTCACTTTTTCTCAGGTCCCTGCCACCGGAGTCTTCTACCCAGAATCCTGCTCCCCACCCATTCCCATTTTTACTGCCTCTTGGATGCCCATTTCTCTCGTGCTAGATTTTTCTACCTCCATTGTGCTGTCTGTTGTGCTCCACCATGGTTTCCCCTGTCCTTCCCACAGTGCCTGCCTTTCAGTTGTTTTTGACAAGGAGGCAGTGAGGTTTTATCTGCTCTATCACTCAAAAAGCACTCTTCTTTGTAAGGCCAGAAATCTGATGGGTTTCTTACTCACATTATCTAAATTTGTGTTACCCACTCTGGCTAATTCGAGGATCAAATACCTTTTATGAAAGAGATCAAGCTAATGCACAGACAAAATGGTAGTGTTTTAACTGTATGTAGTATTTCATGTTTAGATGATCATTTTTACTGCTCAGGTAGGGTACTGTAGAAGTGAACTCAACCCAGTTAATGACCATAAATAATAATGATGGCATTATTCTTTTGTCTTGTCCTTTACACACACTAATCTGCTCTGACAGCCAGCTTTGCTCTTTTATTAACTCTCCGTCAGCTGTAATCAGTGACGGTGAAGTCAGGCAGCAAAATTTACATGTGCCAAGTCTCACCGTTTTTTTTCCCCTGAATTATTTCAGTCTTCAGTTGTGTGTATCTTTGGGATGGCGGTGAGGAGAAAGCGCGGGTGAGAGAGGGCGCAAATGTGCTTTTTGACATGTTGGCTTATCGCACTGAACAGCATCGCGGGACAGCGCTGGCTTTGGTTACTCTTTCCCACCTCCCTTTCTCCTGCCTATTTTCAAGAAGAGCAAATATGCTCAGGAATTAAAAGTATAAGGCACATCCTTGATTAATTTTTTTATTTTTGAAAAGTCAGAATGCAGTGTTTCCTCGGGGAGAGGAGGAAGAGCTTAATTGATCATTTTCTAGCCCTTGTGACAATGCCTGAGCCCATTTTGATGTATGATTTATGCCAGTTACTAATAGATTACCCGGAAGTTGATGATTAAAGTAGAAGTTTCTTTGGAGAAGGGTGAAATAACTGAGGTCAAGACCTCCTAGTGACCTCGAATGTAACTATTACCCTTCTAGGTTAGTTGCAATTGGAGATCAAAGTGTTGGTACAGGAAACATATTTGGTCCTGAGGTTGTCAGTTGGGGGCTATTGTTTGATAGAGATGTGGTGGTTGGAAGGGAAATAACTGTTTCTCCTTTGCTCGCAGATAAAGACAGGATAAAACTCTCAAATTGCATTTCAGGGTGTGGTATTTAGATTATTTTTCATAAGGAATTCTGCATCTCATCTCGAGTAGAATAAAACACCACTTCATAAACGAGTAGGGAAACAATCCATGCTGGTGGATGCAACTTTGAATGTGTCAGCAAACTTATTTTTCTCCCTCATTTTATGAAGCTGAGGAACTTAGCTTTATCTCTAGAGATCCTATTGTTTTAGTTTCTGTGGGTGTATGTTGCAGGGGGGGAGGAGGGGCAGGAGCCTCTGTGCTTGTTACAGAGCATTTTAGAGTTTATCTTAAAGGGGTGTACATATTCATTCTGTGTTCATAACAGCAGCAATTTGCTGGGATGCAAAGGTGAAAAACTAGAAAACTTCCCTCTGACTGGCTGTTCATGGTGAGTGACTGCTATCTTCTAGGCATTTTTTCACCTAGACTTTGAGGTAAGAATGATAAATACTCCTTGTTACTCCAAATGTTCCTCATTTGCAGCTTGTGCTCAGTTTTTTTAATGAAGAGACCTTTGATCTGAATGCCTCTCACCAATCCACAGAAAATCAGAAGTAGATCACTAGCATTAATAGAACCACTGCTTTGCACCTTTCTGAGCAAGCACAAAAGCTGAGCTGCTGCTTCCTACTATGGAAAAACATCATTACTTTCAAGTGTCAGGCAAGTTTCACATCATTTTGCATCACTTTGCTTTTCCTAAGGCCTCCCATTTTCCTGGTGGTGCTGCTGTTGCCCTATCTTTATGCTTGCATGGGGGCAAGGGGCTGCAAGTCAGGAAGAGCTGTGTTGGCAGTGCAGGGTCTCACTCCTGCTTGTCCTATCTTATTTTTGTTGTCTCTGTGAAGGCAGAGGAAAAGCTGTGATGCCAGAACCCCAAAGCAGAACTTTTCAGTAGTCTTGTTTTTGATGGAATTACTTCCCAGAGCAAAACACACCCTTTCAATTGTGGCCCAAATGTGCTGCCTGGGTTATACCGAGGCGCTGCTGAACAGTGTTGCTGTGTTTGGGTGATGCAGAGGTGAACTCTGAACCACTCTCAGTAGATGTGGGTGTCTGTCTGTGGCTGCTGCCTATTGACACTGGCTCTTCTGCATGTGTGGAGCCACAAGTCCTTTGTCTCTAAGCTGAGCCTAGATCCTTTGGAGACATATTTTAGGTCAGGGCTTGAGTTTATGCAGGGCTCTTACACCACTCTGGCTGAAGACCAATGACTTGCAGACCATGCTGTAAAGCTGCTATCCTAATAGTGAGAATGTGAGTGACATTTCAGGAACATGTTGAAAGATTTGCTTTACAATGTGTTTTTTTTTTTCTTTTCTTCACTTTTTTTTTAAATTATTTTTAAGTTATTTTTTTTATTTTTATTCCCATCTTGGAGTGTTTACTGAGCTGATCAAGCTGTAAGACAACTTTAAATACACAAGGGCTAAAGCTTGCTCGGCAAGAATGGGTGCTTGCAGTAATGCTGGAGTTATCAGAAGGGCTCTGTTGTACTCGAAGGACTATTGCTGAGCTCTACTGCAAATATGCCATGACAGCAGGTACTAAGAAAATAGAAATGAAAACTCATGATAATAGCTCAGGCAGCCTTCCTGTGGTGTCCTGATGGTGTATTGGTTCTCTCAATTTTGATTGAAGTTACCATAAGGGAGTTACTGAAAAGTGACTTCTTGAACAGCAAATACCTCCTGAAGGGATTGTCAAAAAGAGTTTAAAAAAACCCTGCAAGATTAAAAGGGTTCTATTTCTTTTGTGTGTCACTTAGATTTTCCCCATTTTCCATTCACCTGACTATCCTAAGTTTTTACTGTACATTTCTGGAAAATGTTCCTCTGTTGAGATAGGTGTTAATGAAATGTCTCATCCAGAACCCAGGCAAGGTTTTCTTTATTCCCTTTTGTTTAACAAGTTAATGATAAATAAAATAAAATACACAAGTGATTGACCACCCAGTTAAATGTGTTCAGCTTCATTTGAAGTGAACATGACAATTTGTGTTTAGATGTGCTGATAGAAGCAGTTTCTGCCTTATTGCCAATAGCAGGCAAAGTCTGCATTTTTTTTTTTTGTTTTTTAAGATGTTGATAAAAGCTAGGGTTGACATCTTTAGGTGTGGTGCAAGCTGTCTACATTCTGGATCCTTCTTCAGGAGAATTTCCAAATCACTGTTGATGCTTGCCTTCAGACTGCTTTTCAAAACTTACCTTCAAAACTGCCCTTCATCATCCACAGAGCTCTAACAGAAAAGGAGACTTGTGGCCCTGTATTAACAGGCAAATAAAAACAAAACATATTTCCAGCAGCAAAAAAACCCATATATCTTAACACACCCCACTCTTGTGTAGTGTAACACTGATTATACCAACATTGTCTCTGACTTATTTATTCCCAGTTAGAAAAGCTGCTCTATTTCCTGTGCCATCTAATAATTTCTTTCAGACTTTGTGTGGCTAAAATAGTCAAACTGTGCTGTCCACTGTGGGAACAGCTGTATATTTCAATACTGCTGAGACAGAGTTTAACAGCAATTAGTTGTTCTTTTTCTTGTTGTGTTCATAGTTCCCATTTACAAAATGTTCTTCAAAACTAGTTCAATTCAAGGCTTATTTCCATTTGAGGAAAGCTGGGAATTTGACCTAGCTTTGGGAGTCAAGACATAAAATAAAATGAAGTATCAGGCATGAAATAAAATCATACACCCTGCAGAGCTGTTTTTGTACTCTTGTGGGATGGCTTTATTTCAGTCCAGATAGTTACTACACGATAATGTTGCAGAGAAGGGAAAGACAGAAAAAAAAAATAAAAAATAAAGCTCTAGACAGTTAACCAGATGCATTTATGTTTGGTAGTTTGTGGAAAACTTAGCTCACTGCTCCTATTTGTAAGCAGACTCGGATTTGAAGACCCTTGCGGACCACTTACTAATCAGCAAATTTTTCTTAGTTGTAAAATATAACCTGAAGTTAGGATAGCAGGCTTTCTCCCTCTTCCTTTCGCTGTATCCAAGGGGCTTTAAAAGAAGCCCAGGGATTAGCTGACCCTCCTCCTTTCCTGCACTATGCCTGGGCATGATGGAGCTAGTAGTGGGGGAGGAGGGTGTAATTCCATTGCATCCCACTCCAGCAAGTAAGCTTGTGGAGGAAAAGTCACTGTCTTGCTTATCTCCTTTCTCGGTGCTAAGGGTATGGCAGAATTTGCAGGTACACCTGATGGTATCTGAGGGAAGGCAGAGGAATTTGCTCCTTTGCCAGAGCATGTTCTGCAGTTCATTGCACTATTATAAATCACTTTACTCAGCTGTAACTCATGAATGAGTACTGGGGGTGGAGGGGAGTAGAAAGGGGAGGGTGTGGAGGTTGAGTAGGGTTAACAAAATTTGAAACAGATTTACTGAAAGCTCTTCAAGAGTAAATAAAAAAGACAGCCCAGCTGCTGCTGTTCTGCAACACAGCAAACTATAAGCTAGAAGTCCTAGTAATTAGTTTCATTTGTAGGTGAAAAAAGGTCTTTGAGAATGTCTGGTATTAATTATCATTACGGGTTAGTCATCATTTCCATTTGAGAAACCTATATTTTTTATTTTTAGCTTTACGTGTTGTCGGCTCACGCGCAATTAAAGGAGCCTCAAAGCAACTGAGCCACAAGTGCCACTGGTACAGCTTTACCAGCCTGTCCCTGTCCCAGAGCCACAGTGTCCCTGGCTCGGTGGCACTGCAGTGACAGGCTGTTGGTTTGCACTAATGATGGAAGTGATGAGCAGTGTGGGGCCTGGCTCACACCCTGCAGCTGGCCTGGCTGCAGTGGCAGGATTACCTCAGGTGGCTCAGAAAGAGCCTGTAAATCTCAGGTGAGGTACGTGGGTGGAGGCTTTCCAAAGAAGAGAGAAATGCTAGGCATCTGCATAGTTTCAGTGCTAAGACTCATGCTCCTTTGTGCTCTGTCATACCTCCTTTAAAATGATTGAAATTAGTGTTCTACCAAAAATAGCCTTAATTTGTTTTAATTTAAGAAACTCAAACTCCAGGTTTGCTTTTCAGCTTTGCTTTGTGGTAGGAGTGGTTTGTGTTTGTTTTTATTTTAAATGCTCTCTTACATTCTGAATTACAGCTGCCGCATGTCACAGCGCTGTATATCTGCTACAAATGATCTTTGTTTATCTTGTATGTGAATTTTAAAGTTCTATTGATTTGCACTGTGTTCGTAGGGAAAGGCTGGTTTTATGCCTAGTAATTGCTTTATGGTGGGCAATAAGGACTGGAAGAGGAAGGATTTGAGCTGGCTTAGTAAATATGTGAGTGGAATCCTACTTCTGCTGAAGTTTTGCCACCAACTTAAACGTAGCCAGGCTCTTACTGCTTCTGAGTAAACCACTGTAAGATTTTGGTAATTTGATCTCCTTATCTCTAAATGGAGCAACTATTAATACTCTTCTGGCAGATTTTCTTAATCCAAGATAGGAAGTGTTATCTGGCATATGTGATGTAATGCCTGGCTCCTGCGCTGTTCAGTGGAGCTTGTCAACAGAAAATATTTAGGTTGGCTGTTTCTAAGACCTGAAGTAATATTATATCACCTTGGCTAGTTATGACATTAGGATTTTCTTTTGTTTCTTTATAGATTCAGGAAGAAATACGATAGCTTTGTCAGTAATGTCAAATAGCAACATTTCCAAAGGAACTCTACCCTGGAAGGATTCCCTAACTATGGTGTATATGGTGTGCAAATTACAATGTCTGTGAATATGGGTAGGCAGAAAAAAACCAAACTATTTTGAGATATTTTCCCTCCAGTATTAATTAATAATGGCAGAATAAAAATAGTCCCACGAGTGTACTTCTTTCTGTCATATAGTTAATGTTCTTTCACAGTTAAAAAAAACCAAAACAAACGTGTAGGCTGTTTGTGGTTTTTGATTTGTGTGCCTCTCCCACTGACACCAAGAAGTTATCCTGCAGATGGAAACCTTCCATACATCGTAAGATTTTGTCCTGAAGGAAAAGCAGCACAAAAGGAATTGAAGAATAAAGAAATGGTTATTAGTCTTGAATAGCTTTTATATTATAGTTTTAACTCAGATTTACTTACTAGAGTGGATTATTTTGAATTATTTCTGTATTAATTTTTCAAAAATCTCCACTCATATGTTACTTTTCTCCTCTCTACTTATTTGATTTATGTACCAAAATCTGTGTAAAGAATACTTTAAAGTGTAGTCAGCATAATACTGTTCTGAGACATCATCCATACTTCTACTGAGATAAAAATCCTAATGTAAAAAAAAAAAAAAATCTGTTGGCTGGTATTAATATTAAATCATCCCCTGGGAAAAGCCCTCAGTGCTAATTAATGAATCATGAAACTTACAGGTTTAAAGATAATATTTGTCACCTATATCTATTCATAAGAAGAACATTTTCATCATCAGATTCCATCAGAAACTACTAATTAAAGATTCCTCTTCCTGCTCTGTGTTTCAAGACAACATAGGGGAGGAAATTGCTGCTAAAGCTGTGATTTTATTCAGATTTTTCAGCACAGTCCAATTTGCATAAAGTCTAATAAAGCATTATTAAAATCTATTAACACTTGTCTATGGCAATTAAATTCAGTTTGCAATTTTGAATGATTGCATGTCATGCAATCTGAGATAAGGGATCATGGAGGGCTATCAAAGAATGAATTGTAATCCTGGGAAGGATGTGTGAAAGAAATGCAGTTCACAAGGCACAAACTTTAGGGAAGAATAAATATCATCTGCTTTCTAAAAGGCAGTGAATAATTCTTGGCTCTACAGACTTGAGATTCAATCATGGCTGTCCGCAGATGTTTACTTTACAATATATATCTGTGATATACAAGTCTGATTGAACATTGCGGTATTTTATTATAAAACCTGGAGGGCATTGTCCTCTAGAGAGAACTGAAGATTTTAACTAATATTGATTATTTAGTGTGGGCTGTAAAAATCATAAGTTAAAATGGGGGTGGGGAAAGGAAACCAAGGCAAGATTTAAAAGTTTTTTGTAGATTCTTAAAGGTTTTGGAGAAACTGGTGAAAATTCACAAAACATTAATTCACAGGACCTTTAAAATTGCAAAGGTGTATACTGGATTTGTTTGTTTATCACAGTTATGGCAGGAATGCTCTCAATACAAACTTGTGGTGAGGGTGGGCATTGGTACCTGGTTTTGCTGTCATGACTTGAAAACCAAACTGTATCTGTATTTCAACAGTGCAGCTCTTCCTGCGCACCTGTGGGTGAGCTGGGACATCTCAGAGCACTTGGACAAGCGTCCCTGCAGGGTGACTTCCCATCCCCTTCGTTCTGACTGCTGCCCCATGCTGGGAAATGAGGCAAGGACAAACGTGGCTGCTGGTGGTCCCCGTGCAGCCCAACCTCAAGGGCTGTCTCTGGTCATGTTTGCTTGGGGAGCCATTTCTTCTGTATCTGGAATTCCCTCACACAAGCCGCATGGTCTTTAGGGTGATAAATCAGGACTGTGATCGTGAGAGTCATCCCCGTGTCAGTGTGAGCGAGAGCTGGAAATGCTGTATTATTTGGAAGGGAAGGTTTTTAGCTCTCCCCTGCAGCCTGGAGGTATCAGGCTGCACTTTGGTCTCTGTGTGCTTGAAGACTTTCACTCCTATACCCTGTGTTCTGGGAGAGTGGAGGGAAACCCCAACTTCAGAGAGTGTGGTGCTTACGCGTTTACTTTGCAGTGACCTTCCAGGATTACATCACCCTAGAAGTCAGCTATTTGGCTCTCCCTGAAGAAATTGTCTGTCTCCATCTCAAATTGTCTGTTAAAACCACATAAAGGCTGGATTTAGTTACTAGAGATAACCTTGGCAACAACTTCCTACCAACACTGGTTATGCTTCACTGAAACCAAAAGCTGTGAAAGCAGAACAGAGAGACTCCTGGGGTAGGAGATGGTGCTGGGCTACCAAACATTCTTTTTCCAAAGATAAGATAGTGCCATGCCTTATCCAGAATCAAAAATGCAAAGGTCTTGGCTTTGAATTTTTATCTCTTCCTTGCTGGCATCTTGTACACTGCTTCACGTGCATGGTGTAAAATAGAATAAGTTTGTTTGCAACTAATCATGGTAGTTTTCTTATAATCTTGAATGTTTTAAGACACCTTAATTTAATGGATCTGTTTTCTTAAATGGAAGGGCTTTTATACAGTGTGGCCTAGGTGGCCATGCAAATATCTTGGTTGACAGCATGACAGTGTTTATATAATTTTCAGAAAAATTACTTGCTAGGGCATTTTTTGGTAGAAGTTTCTTTAATTTATTCATTAACATTTTCTTCTCTGTAGCCTGCTAATTTGGAATTATGAAAACAATACCAGCAACATTCTGGAGTGTTCTTCAAAGCATTTTTAAAATAGCTTTCCAATACTATGTGGCAAAAAAAATTAAATGCATAATATTTTTTCTATTGTGCAATAGAGTACACACAAGTATAATAGAATATAAATGTTTTCTAGGCATTTTTTAAAACGACCTCCTAGTGCATTGAGGTTGTACCTCTTGGAAGTGATGCCATTACTCCCAACTTTTCCTAGGGGACTGTTTATCGCCCACCATCCAGTGTGGGGAACATGACCATTTGATCTGTTTCTGTATTTTTTTGCATGACCCAAACTGCTACTGGAATTGGCAATAACTGAGGGCATGCAAAAAAACAGTAGGAGTGGGTCCTCTGCTGCCACTGCCCCAAAGGGAGATGGAACGTGATGTTCTCTGTTTCTCAAGCTTTGCTGCAGTTTGAAGAATTTTTATGAGGGGGGATTCAATTTGGCAAAGTGAGTTTTCTTCTTTGTCTGTAAAACTGTTAGCATGAGAAGTATGCAGAATATTCTGAGACCTGGAGTGTTCTGACCGGTCAAACAACATTAACAGCCCTCTTGCACTCCATGAATTGCTCTCCTCCTTGCTCTTGGGAAGGAGCATATCCTTTACTGTTTTGGAACAAGGAAGCTGGTGGCATCAAAAACAATCTGAGAAAACTTGCTACGAGCACTGTTCTGCTACTGCCTAGGCACAGAAATAAAAGCAAAGTCTCCATGACAAGTATCAGATTTCTCTATATGACATAGAATTTTTGCGAACTGTTAAAAGGAAAACATCCAGATAATGTATCTAAAATCTGAAGTGCCTCTATCTATACAAAGTGGCCAGTGGAGACCTCCATCAAAACATACTTTTTTTATTATTCTCTCTAAAATTTTTAATAACTTCTTGTTTTGCTTTTCCTCATCTGGCTATTTCTTGCCATCTGAAGACTGTAACACCATTTCTTAGATTGGCAGCATTTTAGAAAATGCTGAGCAATTTATTTTTTTTTTTTTTAATTGTACTGTCTCTTGTTTCTTTCTACAGCTTGCATGCAGCTCTCTACATATGTTTTCATGTCTTTCTTTTCTGTTTGCCCGCCCAGTTCTTCTGTGACAACTAGCTGCCTTTGCAAAATGCTTCTGGGTTTGCTTCATACCACATAAAGTCTAGGCAAATGAATGTTTTCTCTAATGTATTTACGTAGACTATTAAGAAGAAAACAAACCTAGGACAAGAACAAAATTAATCACTGGTTTATTAGTTTGGCATTGTTGCTTGCATACAGAACTGCTTTATATCAAACATGTTTTTTAATAAGTAAATAAATAAACGACAAGCGTGAGTACCAAGCTTAGCCCAGCATGAGTATTGACAGTGGTTACTGCTGACAGCTTTTTACTGTTTCCAAACAACATGTTTCATTCCCTTAACTCCATTGTCATAGGGAATAGGGCAAGCTATTCAGCGGAGACGCTTGCAATAAAGAGCATTCGTGGCTATACTTTTGTCTTGACTTGAAGAGGTTTTGACGAAATTGTGCTGGGAGACTTCAGCCTGGCACCCCCGAGTCAGAGGCCGTGTCCACAGCAGAAATTGGAGACCCACGATTTCCCTGCAACGAGACTGAACTGCGCTATTTTGGGAGAGCGCTCTTTCCCAGCCCTCTGATTTGATTTAATTCAAAACCACCAAGTGAACATGGAGGAGAAAATCCACTAGTCCCAGAAACTGCAAAGATGCATCTCTTATTTTTGTCCAGAGCTTCCATTAATGCTAAGCTGGAAATATGCACCAGAAGGGGAATATGCTGTTTTTTCTTGCCCCAGGGCTTACATAGCTGTGGCAGCAACCCCCTGAATATAACAGAAGTCATGTGTTGGCAGAGCTTTTTAGGCTCTGCTTGGACACAGGAACAGGACAAGAAAATAGGATCCAGAAGACAAATTCTCCCTTGCTGTTCACCCGTACTGGGTGTGAATCAGGCATCAGGTGTGTGTGTCAGTGTGTGATGTGAGGGGCTTGTGCTCCCAGCTATGGGAGAACTCTGTTTTCCTGAGTCGTGTGGGGCCAGTTCTGGTGTAGGTAGGGTGGGCATGCCCACCACTCCCCTGAATATACCAGCCTGGCCAGCCTTTGCCTTCTGTTTGCTCCCCCAGAAAATCAACTAAGTTAAGGAACAGGGACTTCAAGTTTTGGGGTTTTTTTGGGCTTGTTTGTTATTTCACTTCTACCAGACTATCTGAAACCTTTCACTTTTCACTGGAATTTAAAAGCTGTTTTTAATTACAGGGCTTCATATGAACTTAGAGATAATAATGTCAGAAGGGAATTTCAGGCTGCCTTCAGTCAATGTAATTTTTACCTGGGAGGTTGGGAACATTAGCTATGACTTGTACACTGCATTTTTACTAGAATAGAAGGGAAGTGAAAATTTTGTTTTCACAGTCTGTGGTGCATCACACTGATTAATGAAAAAAACACATGCAAACATATAGGTGGTTTTTTTCCTACTTATTTAACAACTTATAAATAAAAACAGAAAAAAAAATAATAAGTGCTGCTTTTACTTTTATAATATTAGATAGATTTCTGACTTAAAAGGCCCATTGAAGCCTATCTGATGTACCATGCTTTTATTTTTGTTTATTTTAAGCCAGGTGGATCATTTCTCTCCACCTATTCTCTGAGGTGACCAGCTCCAAAGAAGTAAACTATTTTTATTACTATTCTCTTGATTTTGATGATAGCACTTAATCTGAACAAGACCATACTCATAGAATGGTTTGGATAGGAAGGGACCTTGATATCATTTAGTTCCAACATCCCTGCCATGGGCAGGGACACCTTCCACTAGATTAGATTGCTCAGGGCCCCATCCAACCTGGCTTTGAACATTGCCAGGATGGGGCATTCACAGCATCTCTGGGAAACCTGTACCAGTCCCTCACCACCCTCACAGTAAAGAATTTCTTCCTAATATCTAATCTAAATTTGCCTTCTGTCAGTTTAAAGCCATTCCTTCTTGTTCAAGCTCTACTCTAGGAACTTTGTTAAAAGTCCCTCCCCACCTTTCTCATAGGCCCCCTTTAGAAACTGGAAGGCTGCTCTAAGGTCCTCCTGGAGTCTTCCTTTTTACAGGCTTCTCTTTCCAGCAGTTACATAGAACATATTGAGTTGGAAGAGACCCATCAGGATCAATGAGTCCAGCTCCTGGCCCTATGTAGGACACCCCAAGAATCACACCATGTGCCTGAGAGCATTGTCCAAATCCTTCTTGAACTCTGTCAGGCTTGGTGCTGTGACCACCTTCCCTGGGGAGCCTGTTCTAGTGCCCAGCCACCCTCTGGGTGAAAAAACGTTTTCCTGATATCCAAACTAAACCTCCCCTGACTCACCTTCATGCTGCTTCCTTGAATCCTGTCAATCTGGACACAAGAATGAATAGATCAGTGTTTGCCCTCAGCTTCTTCACATGATGCCTGTTGAAAGAAGCACTGCACCACGTGAACTACGAGATCCATGTCCTACGTTTGTGGTTGCTGAGTACTGCACAAGGAATGAATCTTAAAAATTTTTCAATAATATTGAATAATTTAAATTGAAGTTCATGCTTACCCCTTTGCAAAGAACTTCAAAATGTTTTTAAGGAATAAGTTTAGAATTTAACCCTACTATATCTGTGATATGCTACAGATATAGTTCCAAAAGCCTTGTTCTTTGGTGTGTGTGTGATATATGAGAGATGCCTTAACTTGCACTAAAAATGTGAATAGCTTATTTTATGACTGATGGAATGGCCATCTTTGTCTTTAAATAGCTCATTTTAGGCCTTGAAATTCTAAAAATACATGGCAAGATTCATCAGTTGCACGTGGAAATACCAGCACCTCAACAGTATACTAGCAGGTATTGTGGCAATGGGATTTGAAGTCCAGCTGGGAGCCAGCTATACACTAGGATGCCTTGGTTTATCAAGAATTGAAGGTATATGAATGGATTTTGCTAACATTTAAACAGTCTTCTGTGAAATTTTCTTTGAAACTCTTTTGATGACATACAGATAGCAAGCAAAAGGGTTTTTTTTGCCTTTCAGTGTATTGTTGAAAAAAATAAAAGACTTCAGAAATAAACTAAAAAAAAAGATGTGTAGACAAAATGCTTTTTAAATTGACTTTTAAAACCACTCAAAGTTTGTTTGAATAGAACAAAGTTTACAGCTGAAGTGAGGGCAGGACGGGATGCGGGGATATTTCACTTGTTTTTATGGAAGCATTTGTAAGATGATTTAAAAGAAATTAAGAAAATGTGCAAGAGCTAGGGCAGCCTGGGAAATTAAAAATCTGACAAGGGCTAGGACTTAGACTCACATGCCCAAACAGCAGCCACCAAACAGAACATAGCTCCTACTGATGTGAGTGATTACCTGAAACCACAAATTTTTCTGAAAAGGAAAGAAAGCAGGAGAAAAGTATTTTCTTTTTCTTAATGTAAATCTTTGCTGCTGCTTGGAATAAATACCTTTTATTGCTACTGCTGCTTAAATATTAGCTTTTGTAATTCACTTGCCAGAAGCAGCATTCACCATATTTCATGAAAAATAGCTGAAGTTCACCTCTGTAATTTGTATATCAAAAGGGTATGATATCTGGCAGCTGTGAGAATGTCATTGTGCATGGTATGCAAAGGTGTAGCAATTGGCCATATTTACTGTGCTGGGACTTTGTGCACAGTGTCTGTACATAGGTGCATGTGCATACATGTCTGTGCATTTATGTTTATAAATGTAGCATTTTCAGAGTGACCTTCTAGTGAGGTTAATTCTTATACATAGGTCCTCTGAAGCTGAGTAACAGGAACATCTTTGAAGGAAGACAACTTCCATGCCTGTTGGTCTTCTGCTGGTTGTAACGCTCTTGATTCATTTAGGAGCAGCTGGCAATGCTAAGACCAGGAGGAGGGCTTGAACAGATTCTGCAGTATTTGTGGGATCATGCTGTGTGTGTGTATTGACTTCCCAGCTCACTGTGTGTCTAATCAGGGGAAGAGGATAAAAAAAAATCTAAATCTATTTACAGTGTGAATGTACAAGTTTGAATACTGAAGAAATGCAGTGATTTTTTTAAAACTATCTTTGTAGCTGGTTTCAAGGAAAGGTATTCCTTTTCCTTTCCTCAAGAAATGTCTGCATGAAAGAATCCCGTTACACTTTCTTTACCACTAATTGCTTTTTTTTGTAATATTCTCTCCCTGACACATATGCCTCTTCCAGCTCTGTTTTCTTCTGGAACTGAAGCCCATGTTGACTCCTGCAAGATCAGGGCTTCCTTGTGGTCCGTGAGAGTTATACGGCATGAATCCTCAATGGTTCAGCTGGCATATTGAGGTCTCCAGAGGTGATATGGATGGGTGGTGTTTCTCTCTCTCTTTGGAATAATAAGAACTGTGATGCAACTGTATTGACCAAGGTCAGTTTAAGCCCTTGGCTCAAGGCAGAGTGGGGTTTTGGGGGACCAGGGTACCTTGTGGAAGGCCACAGCTCGTGGTGTCTCTCTCTGCTATGTCATGACGCTTCAACAAACTGCAGCACTGGAAGAGCCTTGTTTCTCTTGTTCTTGCAATTCATGTTGCATTTAGAGTCCAAGGGTGAGCTGTGAAGCTTTTTCTGCTTTGGGACTGTAAGTATGTTTTCCTTGCTTCGGACCAGGTGCTCATTTTCCTGACAACTTTCATGAGCTTGGTGTTGTCAAGGTCTCTGACCTTCTGCCAGCAGTGATCAAAGTCAGGCAGATGCTCAAAAATTGCTGGGAGATACATGGATGGACACACACATGCACATACTCAGCATGATTGCATTAGCCTTGTCTTCTTAAGAAACAGATGAAAGCCATATAATTTAATGGTTGGATGTGAGTTCTGTGAGTGGTAATGAGAACAATGCAGCCGCTGCCACACCACACAAAGAGCTGGCTTCTGAGCACCTCTTTGAAGTGCTGGGGACAAGCACAGCATTGCAGTGGTGAGACGTCTGCAGCGTGAATAAACATGTGTTTAGGCATTGCTTAAGTGATGCTGACATTTGTCTGTACCTACTTTCTATACAAACATAATAATGGAAAAAGCTCTGTGGGTGAGAGGCTACCTATAGGCCTTGAGCTGGTGGAGACACAGACATGTCAGTGGCCATAATGACAAGCTGTGGCCCCACACGTGTGTTTTACATGGTTGCTTTGGATTTCCCTTTCCATTTTTCAGCTGTTGCACAGATTTCCCCAGTACCAGTTTCCAGAGCCTGCAGTAGCTGACGCAAGAGCTCCAAAAAGTTGCAAGGACTGGTGACTGAAAATGCAGTTTTCAGCTGTCAAACAGAGCGGCTGCTGCATCAGGCTGGGCGACACAAGTGGGCAGGTTTCACTCTGCCTGGGCGTTCTACTACAAATCCTTCTTCTGGGAATGAGAAAGCTGTGTCCCATGATAAAAATAACACTGTTGTCTACTTTTCTGAAGTGAAGCCAGCAGGAAAATTGGGGGGGTGGGGGGGAGAAAGTTAAAAAAAATTCAGGAAGAAGAAAGGAGATTTCTGATTCTGTTTCAAACAGTCTCTGTTAAGTTATAGGTATCAACAGAGGGGCACATACATTGACTATCTTGCTTCTCTACCAGAACTCACAGTGAAACTGGAGTTAGGATGGGTCAGGTATAAAATCTAATTTTACTTTAGATGGGGTGAAGAAGATCTAGTGTTTGAGCTAGAAATATTTTATATTTCTAGCAAATGTACATTGGTTTTTCGCTGTAATATGACAGGGGAAATGATCTTTTTGGGCATAGTGACGCACAGAATACTCTGTGCATATATCTTGAGCTGTGGGAACACTTTTTGATCTCTAATTACAGACCTTGGGCTGAATATGTAAGAAGTCTGTATTATATAGATATATAAAGCCTTATTGGTACATGTAAGAGGAGAGAGTTTAAACTGTGGGGTATTTTTCCTCTGGTTTTCACTTGCTTAATTATGTAAGTCCCAGATTTCTCTTAAATGAGTAACTGTAATAATGTCTGTATAGCAGTATTTTTGTTACTATTTAGAGGTGCTTCACAGAAGTCGCGTACCCCTCCACTTTGATGCCCAGCTCAAAGATACGTGCTTTGCTCTGCCTGTGCTTCTGCTCAGTCCATGTGGGTTTCCACCTTGGGTGTGAGCCTGTCCTTTGGCTGCCCATTCTGCTGTGGATCCTGGCTGCAGCTAGGCCCCTCACTGCAACAGAGGACTGGGAAATGTATCTTGATCCCATCAGATCTGCACCATAATTTTATATCTGTCTCCATCCCTAGGTCTGTTTCGATAGCTTTGACATCATTCTTATACCTGTGAAATTCCTGCTCACTGCAATGGGAAGGATTTTGACAATTGCACCTGGACCTTTCAGGAAACATCACTTTTATTTGATGTTATCATCATTTTGGCATTTGCAGCTTCTCCTGCAACAGTGAGACTGCAGTAGGGTTCTTGAATCCTCAGATCTAGTTAAAGTAATAGTTAATGGCTATTGCAGATTTACTTTGCTCTTGAGCCAAGAAAGGATCAGTGCTGGGAGCCAAATCTGAGAGCTCATCACAACCACATGAGATGGAAAAGCAGTCTCTGAGACATATTGATAACTGCAGATGACAGAAATGATATTTATTGCCATGGACAGTAAAATTTATATATATTAAAAAAATGCAAACTTTGTGGAACGATGGGAAGCACTGACAGGAAATGCCTTAGAACAAATTTCTGCAAGAAAAAGTGGCTGGAGGAAGCAGCTTTAATGAAAATGGTTTATTTGTTCTGATCTGTGGGCCAAATGATAGAGTACAACAAAAGTCAGCTTCTGAAATATCATTTCTCTTCCCCCAGTAGAAGTTTCTTCATCTTTGGTACACAACATATGGATTCTTCCCTGCACAGATTTGTAATTAGAAATGTTGATGCATTGTCAGAGAAAAGAACTATTTAACTGAAATCTTTACTCCCGTTAAAGCATTATGGAATGTCCAAAAATGTCTGGGTAAATATTGCCCTTTCCTTTTGATCAAGTAAAATTTGTACACCATCCCACATGTTCCCTCCAACATAAATTTCAGTATTTAAGAAACCTAGCCAAGTAATAAGTGAAATACTAGTATTATACAGTAGAAGATTTAAATTACAGCTTGTATTTGGTTTTTCCAGTCCAGTTGTTGCTTTCTGATGGTGCTGCCTAAATACTGGGAAGTGAATTTTTAGTAAGAAAAATGAAGTAGTCTGCTTTGATAGGTGAAACAGGGTAAACTCCTGGACATAATAGATACTACAGCTTAGAAATTTCAGAAAACAGGAATGGAAGGGAGTCTGAAATAGTCTGGAGTTACACATTTCTACTTAAAAAAAATAATATGTTCATTCTGTACATATGCATTTTATCTTTGGTCTGTCAGGGAGAGGTGAGGAAGTGTTTGCTTCTGTGTTTTTGTTCCTTTGGTATAGGAGGTAGAGAAGCTGAAAAGAGAAGAGTTTTAACCAACTAAACTTGTGCCGAACTAGAAATTATCTTGAAAATTGCTTCATATAGAAAACTTGCTTTCGAGACTGTATTTGCTTTTTACAGAAATCTGTATCAAATAAGGAGGAAAATTAAAGAAAGTGTAGCATTTTCAACAGAAGTAAAAAGTTTTAAAATATTATGAAGGTGTACATGAGTTTATTACCTGACAGCTGTAGTGGAGCGTCTTGAGGAAGGCTGGGGTGAACAAGTGGCTCAGGGAGCACAGTGCAGTGTTTTGGGACCCCAGCCAGGTGCTGAGGACAGCATGAGGGTGACCAAGCTTTGCCAGGAGCCAGAGTGACCATGACTCAGTCCTGTACATGAGGGAAGGGAATTATTTAATATATGCATATGCCATATCTAAAATACATTCATATGTGTATATATGTGTATGTGTGTGCAAAATATAGTTGAATTACTTGAAATACTAAGATAAAGAGAAAAGGGGCTGTAAAGTCCAGAGTCATAGAATCATTAAGGTTGGAAAAGACCAAGAACTTGCAATAGAAAAAGTTGATAAAATAGTAGTTATGGGAGGAGAAAAGAAAAAGGAAAAAAGCTGGCATTTCTTGTCTTATTTTGCAAACTTCACTGTGGTAGGTAGATGTTCTAATCACCAAGCTGTCAGCTGCTTGTGCAAACTTGCAGGCTGTGACCCCAGCCCAGCTGAAGCGAACAGCAGAGCTCCTGTTGACTGGAGCAGGGCCAGAATCTGCTCCAAAGCCGTGTTTTTTCCGTCACTAGTCACAGCAAATCCCAGGGGCTCCAGCTGCTTCGGGCTTGCATCTGGCTCCCTCCCAGCTTTGGAGAGGCAGGGTGGTGCATGGTGTCTGGCTGTGCAGGAGAAGAGAAGAGGTGGCACAGCTCTGTACCTGTGGGATTTGGAGGCACGGCAAGCACTGTATGTCACAGTCGTTTAGGCTGCCCTGCACTTAGCACTGGAAGTTTTATAGAAAGGCAAAATATACAATTCAATTACAACTGCTGCAATGCAATCCAAGTTGATCTAGTTTCTCCCACATGAGCTGACCACAATTTTAAGCTTGGCATAGCCTGAAAGCTTGAGGAATGTATTTCCAGTAATTGCCAGGCCACTTCATTGTTTCTGTGTATACATAAACACTAGGCTGTGATCATAGTGGTCATGCTTGAGCTGCTATCTGAAATTCACTTGTGCTATAGGGATTGACTAATCTGGTTCATACTGACAGCAGTTTCCATTTACTGTATTAGCTCTCTTTGACTGCTAGTGCCGTGCGACTCCAGCTAGACTCGGAAAACAAAAACTGTTAAGAACTACTAGGCACACGAGTCACGCAGCAGAAAAACCATGTGTCATCACAGGGCCCGTGACTTGTCAGCTCAGGAAATCAGGCTGGGCTGCAGAAGACCCATTTAAAAGATGCCAAGACTACCAAGCACCTAGTGAGGAACAACAGGCAGTCATTTAGTTTTAAAATATATGACAGAGGAATAGCAAAGAGTTGGTCTTCTGCAGCCTCAAGACACGCTCTTACTTGGCCTACATAAACTTCTCCCTTGCTTTCTGTTTCTCTGAGTATTGTGTGTAAGAATATTAATCCCTAAAATCTGCATCCTTTTGTTCCCAGGCAAAGTCCCCTGTGAAGTCGGTAGGTTAGGGGTTTTTTCCTGTTTCAGTCTCAATCTATGAAGCTGTTACAACTTCTTTAGTGCTGGGCAAAATAAAGCTTCCAGTTAAAATTGGGTGCACTTCTTTATTCCTTCCTAGCAAATCTATTTCTTTTAAGTTTTTCTCAGGATATTGATTGCTGGTAATTTAATGTGTCTCAACCGTGAAAAGCTGTTATGACAGTTTCACATGCTATTGCAGTCTTTTATTTCCCCATTCACAGACAAAAATGGAAGACTTTCCTCACTGGACTATAATACATAATTCATCTAACATCACTCAGTAGCCAGATGCTGCGAATTTCAGCTGTTGGGCCATTATTTTAAAAGAGCCCGGTCTGTAATTATTTGACCTGTTCTTTGTTACAATTCCATGAAACAATTAGCCCAATTAAATGAATCTTTAGTTACCAGAGCCAAAATTTATGGAAGGATGTGATTAATTACTTTGAAATTCTGCATGTATAATTTAGCTTGTTCTTAGGGGAGAGGTGGAGAAATGCTTGGGATCTTCAGCATCCCTGCCAGTTGCATCACAGGAGCTGAGGTCTCTATATAACACAGAAAAAAAGGGACCCTATTTCCATCCCTTTGCAACCCCCTGGTGCCAGTCCAGTCCCTGACAGCCATTACTTTGCTAAGAAAAGCAAAACTTATCAGCCCTCTTCCTGCAGTTGCTTCTCCTCCATTTTGGGTTGAGCTCTCCCTGCTGGGGAAAATGGCTTTTCCAAGGTCTCCTCACTGCTGTGCAGAGTGAAATGGAGACCACTGCAGGCCCATGGATGGCACCCACTGCTTTTCCCTGGCTCCCATCACAAAATAACCGTATCTTTCTTCTGCCAGCCCGTGTGACTCAGGAAGTAGAAATACCTGTGTGGAGATTATAACTGAAGTGCTCTACATAAGTACATGAAGGAAGTTATACAAGGAAAATAAGATCATATTTGTATTTGCTTTTCCTTGAGGAGTCTGTGCTGCATTATGTACACTGTTGAATAGTGTGGCTGACCTCAGAAATGTTAAAGTGAAGAGTTACTCATACACCCTTTGCTCAGAGCTGGCAGGAGAGATTTCCCTGTTTTTGTTAGCAGCATCCCCAGCCTGCTTCCCAGACAATCTTGGCTTCCTGCCCTCCTCAGCACTGACTTGCCTCTCCTGCTGCCTGGCCAGCAGTGGCTGAGGGCTTTGCCCCTGTCAGTGCTCGACTGCTCTCCTGGTTTGAATGAGAGGAACCAATTGGGGTGACAGGTTACGGGTTGATCGACACGAAAAGTTCCCAAATTATTTGTTGCTCTGGTTTATTAGTGACAAACATAATTTGCCTTTTCTGTAGATCAGAGGAACTGGGTACAGTGATGTAGCAGTAGATAACTCTTTTCTGTCTCCAAAATGGGTGTTTGTGAGGTAGTCTCTGATGCAGATGTCGCTTCACACCATGAGATTCTCCACATTGCTTTCCTTCAGCTGGATTTCTGCTCAAGTACTGTAGGGAAAAGTAATAGATTAAGATGTGTCACCCAAAGCTAAGAGTGATTTATTCTCTAGTTAGTTGATATTGATGTGAAATTATCAAGTCCATTGTTAGTGAAAGCCGAAAGCTGGCACGATTTTAGTCCAGCTAAATTCAAATATATGGTTCCACAGAAACATGACAAAGTACTGTGGTGATAGTTACAGACATACAGAATAAAGGAGAATTTATGGGTGTGGGGCTTTTTTTCAATGGCAAACAAGGGCCAGTTTGAAAGAAAGAGGAGGAGGGAAGAGTTCAGAAAATAAAGAAGTGATCCAACATTCCATATGCAGAGAAAACAATTTCCATGCCTCTTATCAAAAATGTGTTAAATCAGCTAACATTGATATAACTTCAAGCAATTAGGAGCATGCTAATAATGATATGAGTCTTCAGCTGTAAATAATTACGCTGCCTCAAGGCTATGCTTTAATTTTTGGCTTGCTGTATCTATAAACAATAATCAAACTGCAAAGCTAGTTGTGTTGTTTTTGTTCACAATTTGTGAAATGATTTCTGTACCCTACAGTGATGCTGATGGCTATTTTGACCTTCAGGAACTCCGGCCTGTGAGGCTAAGAGCTAATGTGTACTTCCATCGATCTGAGTTACAGGCACACAGCAGGTTCCTGTGCCTGTTCTTCACAAGTACAAAAGCTGCTATCGTCAATCAGTGTGTGTTGTGAAAAGGGGGCTTGCTGCTGAGACTCAATAAATAGGGACATTAGGAGGAAATGTTATAATTGCTGCTACCCACATCTTGTTAATGAGTAATGTACAGTTAGACTCCATGCAATTGCAGCTAAACTGTTTATACAATTTATTCTTATGTTGCAACTAACATTTAACATAATGAAGTATCATAATTGCAGCCATTAAAGTCAAGATTAAGATTTGTTTAATTAGAATTAAGAAAATGTAGAATAGACTTTGAAAATGTAGGGTTTACTGGGTAGAATGTGCAGCATGTAGGGAAATTCAGAGAATGGGTATTAAAGGGCTTTGTTTGTAGAAAAACCGTGCTGATGGGTCACAATTCTCCTGTCACTTACCCCACCTTTGAAGTATCTCTGTTGAAAAATAAACAACACAATGATGCAGGTGTAAAAATGGAAACACAAGCTGGCTTTAACTTCTAACTGATCTTAAATCCTCTGATCAAATGTAAAATGATATTTGTTTAGAAGGCAATGTGTATTTCTACTTTTAGAAGGCTTCCTATTTCTGTGTTAAATGACACCATCCAAATGCAGACCCTCTGTTTTCTCCCTGATGGGAATCTGAAATAACTTTGCATTAATGGGGAATTAGGAAGGGAATGACTCCTTAGACATGATACAGAATGATCATATAGTGTTTTAGCAATAAAGTAAGTCATTGCTCTCAACTCTCTTAAAACACTCTACAAATAGAAAGGCAGATCCCAACAAGCGCTAGTATTTGGGAAAAACCTGAGACTAGACCAATAAAGTAGCAACTGTGCAAGATATTTGAAAATTATAATCATCTTTTTGTGAGTGTAACAATATTCAGAGATGACAGAATCTTAGGGCTGAAAAATAGAATAAAATCCTATGTCTGATTTCCAGTGGAGCAGAATAGACAATACAGTGGAAAAGTCATGTTGTTTTTGCCATGGCTTAATTAGCTGGGAAGGGCCATTGGGTGGGATGGCTCTCCCAGGGCAGTTATGTCCGCAGGAAACACCAATACCATCACCAGTGACTCCACTTTCATGTAGAGAAAAGTTTACCCATATGCAAATAATGCTATGATTTTGGTTTGACTGAGAAGTGAATATTGATAGATGAACCTGTATCTTGAAAAAAAACCAGCAAACCTGCAAAATTTGCTTTACTTTCACATTGTGATTTGGATTTTTCCTTTTTCTTCTAAAGGCAAAGGGGTATGATGTGAGTAGATTTGGAGTGGACTGGTTGACTTGGTGTTGTAAAGGCTAATTGTTTTGTTTTGGGATGCTGTGAATTCTCTTGTGAACACTCTTTACAGATCATACCTTGCCAGTATAGGATACTCAGGAAAAACATAGGTATTTTTATTCTTTTCATTATTTCTAGAACATTTAAAGCATATATGTGATATCTTTGGGTTGCATTTTCAGCTTATTGAGTAAATGTATTACTGTAAAGGTTTTGATAATGGCATATTAAGAAACTCACTGATCATAAATGCTGTAGTCAAACATGATAATTTATGCAGAGAATAATTATAGATGACAAACAGAAACAAAGGCCAATTAGGACGATTACTGCTGTAGTGTCAAAGCAAATGAAGGTTTTATCATTCTTGCTTTCTCTAAAAAAAACATAACATAAACCTGTTGGTCAGAATTTTGAAAAAAAAATGAACTGAGCAATTCTGAATATTGTTATGATGCTGAAGGTTACCAGCAAAGTCAGTGCTGGTTATCTTAGATTTAGAAGCCCATTGATTCCCTTTAGAAGGCTCTCTATAAATATGGAATAAAATTGGCATTGATTTCCTTTTTTGGAGGGAAACCCTTGTACTGTAAGATAACAGATATATTCAAGTGGATTTGATTAAACTTGCAGGACACAGTGAGCTGCTCTGTTCTTATGTGTATGTTTTTTGGCTTTCTTTCAAAATATACAAACTAGGAGCTCTGTGGCAGCATTGTTAAAGACTGTTTTTTTAAAAGAAGATGAAACATTGCTAGCTGAAACACCGTAATCTTGTTCTTATACATGAGGCATCCACAGGTAACATGGAATCTCCCAGAGTCATCACTTGTTACCTGAATGATTTTGTTTTGAAATCTAAGGACCATTTATGGTTCCCTTGTCTGAACTTCTGGAGAGGTACTGAAATATTTCCATGGTTTTTTAAAGACCCTTTTCACAATTTATTTTCAGTTATCATTCCTATCTGGAAGGCCCAATTCTGAGCTGGCTTAGAAAATCCCCCACCTTTTCTTCGTTATCTGTTGGTTAACTTGACCTTCCCTTTCTACCCCAAATCGTGGCTCAAGGTACCAGGGGTTCTGTTCTCTCATAACCTCCTCAAAACTGTCATGCCATCCCTAAAGCTTAGGGTTACCTGCAAGGGGACTGGGAAGAGCTGTTTGGGTTATCCATTGAGGCCTTGGTAATCACAGCTGATGACTAATCCAGAGAAAAATGTTTTTTCTGAGTGCCTGTAAGTGTGGAGCTGTGAGATGCTGTGCCAAACTCCTCCTGAAAGCTATGGAGGCTGGTAGGGAGCTCTGTAGTGTAGATCTTCTCAACAGCATCCTAGGCCCCTGCAATAACAGATTTTCAAAGGTGGGTTACCCTGGTGGTTACAGGCAGAGACAAAAACTACTCTCCCAGTCATTGCTAAACAGATCTAAGGGAATTTCTGGCCTGACTCTAAACTTGGGCAGCTAAGGTTAGTCCTGTGTGAGAGGAACATACCAGGCAGATTTTTAATTGCAGTAGGATCACCAGTCCACCATGTCTCTACCCATGAACTCTCTTTTTTTCTTCCTCCTTAAAAATCAAGGTAGGCATGAAATAGAGTAGAGGAATAAAAACTGCCTTTGCCCTCTCATTTGCTTATAGCTGACAACTGATAATTTTACTCTAGAGTGCTTCAGTCCCCTTATTTAAAAAAAAAAAATAAAAAAATTGAAATATATATACTTTTTTCTGGAGCTTCAGGCAGATATTGTAGAGGTGAAGCAGACACATTAAGTGGTATTTTTCATAAATCAGAATGTACTCAGCATCTTCCTTCCTGGCCTTTGGAAAAGACCCTTTCCTGAGTAGCACAGAATTCACTGTGTTTTACTTAGCTGAGGCCTTACTGGGAATTACTTTACTTCCTCGTCCCTCTGGGTGTGTTTCTGTGGGGTTAAAAGTATGACAACAATAAGCCTGATGCAAATTGTATCTCCATTAAAGCTATTGTGCCAGAGTAGGTAGCACAAAGGGTTTCTAGCTGAGTGCTGCCCTACTGAGCTGTGTTGTTGCAGCTTTCTTTGTCCGTGGCGCCTGGGATGCCGGTGTCCTCAGCTGACTCCAGCTGAAATAGGCAAAACAGTCCTTGGCAAATCTTCATGTCCCACTGCAGGGCTGTGCCCACAGCCAGAAGGGGATGCTCAAAAATGAGCTAACCCACCCTGCCCCCTCCTCAGCCAGACCTCTGTTGGCAGCCCATGAAATTAGGGTGTGTGACCTCTGTCGCACCCTGTGAAATTATTCCTGTCTTTTATATCTCATGAAAAAGGCAGCTTTCCTTTTGCTAAATTTGGCCATCTGCTAAAAGAAAATAGTAGTGCAAAATATATTTGTCCTCATGCAGCAGGAAGGGAAAAACTAAACTGTTCTAGGATGTCTCTTTAGCCAGGAGTTCAATGATAATGATGCAGGGAAGCAATTTTAGTACTTCCCGATGATTACAGGTTTATAGTTTCATAATTATTTAATGCTCCTTAGATATATCTATTTAACCACGCTTCTTCTGATGCAAGATCTCTTGCTAAGCTAATTTGGAGTGACTCCCTGCCAAATCAATATCAATCTTCTGGCAAATATTATTAAATATTTGCTTGATACCTATTTACAAGTAGGAAAATAATTTTGCTGCCAAGGGATTGTAAATGTGTGAAAAAACACTCTGACAGCTTACTTCACTCACTGTCTACAAGCCGGCGTCTGCGTGCCAAAGTTGGAAGACTAAGATGAAGAACATAATTAAGGAAACATATGAAGGCTAGCACAGGGTTTGAGATTAATTAGCTGCGCGTCAATAATCTCATCAATATCCGATTAACAAATGACACATTGCCCAATGAAACATATTGATTCATTCACACTCCATGCTGTTAATAAATTGAAGCTGCTTTGCTAAATGAGAAAGCTGACAAAATAATAGCTTCCTAATACTTCTCCAGTATTGTGATAAAAATGTAAAATTAGCCCGAAGTATACTTAATTTAGCAGTACTGTCACTACACTTATGAAGCTTGTTAGCACAATAGTGAGGAAGTTTTTTTATTGCTTAATTGTTAGAATGGATGCATTAATATGGACGGATGTATGCACAAGTAAAGATGGAAATGTTATCTGTTGGTTTGGAATGGAATCCTTAGATAATGTGTTGTGGCAGAAGTGCCATAAACCTTCTGTATAGATAATCTTGGGACTGGAGTTTTAATGTTGTGTTAAATACAAAATATTAGTTTTTAAGCCTAATGTTCAAAAATGTCACTGACATTTTTCCTTTCACTCATTTAAGTAGAAGTGGTATCAATATTTGGCTTTGTGAAGACCAGATTAAAAAAAATATTATTTTTGATGAGGAAAATTCCAAAATCTTGAAGCAAGCAGATGTAAAAGTAAAGGAGCTCTCTTTTCTGTCCTATGCTTTGGGACACAGTGTGCTCCTACAAAATAAACTCTGAGTAAAAATGTGAAAAATGTCTGCAGGTAAAATGTGCTATTTACTTGACTTATTAAACTATCAGAAGTATCCAAAACTACAGGAAACTCAGGAACATAAAACACTGATAGTATGTTTTTGTTATGTAATTAGCTATGTTAAGCTAATACTCCCTCACTGGTTTCTTAAGGGATCTGAAAGAATACTGTAAAGGGACTTCTGCAGTAGCAGCTTGTATTGGATGTGTTACACTTCAACAAAGCGTTTGTTAGAGGGGTAGGAGAACCACTACAGCTATCAGGGTCTGGACATGGTTTTGTTCTGCAGAGCTACTTGGTAAGATCAGTGGGGCTTCATTTTTTTCTGGTGTGTGAGGTTTTCTGGTTTGTTTGTTTTTTATTTTATTTTTTAAATTTTTTTTTTCTTTAAATGCAGAATTCTTCCAATCAAGTGACAAAATGCCTACTAAGTGATCTTCTCCCCCTCCCTCATTTGGCCACCCACAATTTCTCTGGTTCCTTTGGTGTGAGCCTGAGTTGCTGCCACAAAACAGCTGATCCTAGTTGTGCTGGTGTTTGCAGGATCTCACCAGCACTCCTTGCTGACATCTGCCAAGCCCCATGATGCTGCCACCTTCCAGCATCATGGTGGGTGCTCCTTGCCACTGGCAAGCAGTGGGTACAAGGAAGCAGTGGCTGGTCAGTGTCAAAGGGTCCTGTTAGACCTCACAAAAAAATTTATTACTGTGATTAGAAATTAGTGATCAAAAAGGCTCGTTTCAGTATTGCCCTGTTGTTGAGGATTGTTCCCTCACAGTGTGAAGTGTTATTTTAAACACAACTTTCAATGAACTGGCTAATGTTTGGTCCATCTGTAGCTTAACTAACTGTCATTAATTTTTTAGGGCTCCATGATATGCTGAGTAGCTTGGAACAACTAATGATTTTATTACCCATCTTAATATTTAGAGTTCCCCGTGGAGTCGTGTATGGTTCTTGATAAAACCATTATTTACAGGATTAAAACCTCTTGGAAAATTCTGTTCCTTCTGACTTCACTGAGATTAACACATCCTTGAAGTCCAGCTTGGGATTAAAAAAGGGCTTTACCTGAGGTGTAAAACTTAATTTAAAGAAATCATAATTATGTCTAAAATGTTAACAATCAGAAATATGGTTTACCAACTCCTACTCTAGATCAATCAAGGCTAGCCTGCAACTGCAAACTGTTATTATTTGATTTGATTCTGTGTTGTCTTAGGAACTGGCCTTGTAATGAGTAATTAATTGAACTTAGAAGGACATGGGTATTCCTGCCAAATCAGTGGCATTGGTCCTAGCATTTATAATAGTAAGTCAGGAAGGATTCCTTTGTAACCAGTCTTGTGAGAGTGTTAGGTGGTACTATTAAGGGCTTTATCTGAAATGAATACATGAATAGAAGTTGGGAACAGGGAAAAAAAAAGAAAAAAAATAATATCTTATTAGTCTGTGGTTATGTTTACAGCCTGTGGCAATCACTGGATAAGAATTCCATTTAACGAAAATTTAGCTTCGTGTTAGGAGATTTTTGACACCAGTTGGTCTGATACCAGCTAAACTTCTATCATGTTTCTCATGCACACACTCTTTTAAGACATAACCTGAAAATACCCTATTTTCACAGGTATGCTCAATTTTCTGAAGGACTAATGTATTAAAAATTAGTGAGCAGAGGTTTGTCTTGACAGCTTCAGGCTGAAGGAGCATTTGGAGAAGTCTCTGGCATTGTGCAGCTCCTTGGCATGTGATGTGTTAACCTTTGTGACTCTCTTACCTCACTTAAGAGAAGTCAGTGGTGACCATCCGCAGCTTCCACTGAAAGCAATATAAAGTTTCAGATCTTTCTGCTGTGATCTGAATGCTGTGATCTGCGGATGCTTTGCGTGCTTTGTCCTCATATCAATCACACTAATATCTCTCTCCATCATGTAGATGAGGAGTACCCAGGAATAGTAACTTCTCTGAGGGGCACATGTCCACCAGATACCAGGAATGGACTCCGGAGCAGTTCAGTCAATAGCGCAGCTCCTGACAACAGTGGCAATATTTCAAAAGCAGTTAATAAGGGTGAGGATACACATCTGCCTCCAGGGAATGATCCTCAGAAACCATCAGGAGGAAAACCTAATTGGAAGTGTCAAAAAAGGAGGGAAAAAATTAAAAATAAAAAATCCATTGCTATTAGACCTATAGCACGCTAAGACCTGAAGGAAAGCTAAGTGAAGCTCGTGAACTTTAGCTGGTGACTAGAGCTTTCTGTAATTTACTTGACACTCTCTCAATGAAGCTTTGTCTTGTTACCAAAATGGGGATCTAGTGGATGTTTTCCTGTGCAATTCCTCTTTCTTTTTTTTTTTACCTGCTATAGTTACAGTGCATTTGGATAGCTTTATAGTCTTTCTTGAACACAGCCAAGGTTCTAGAAATCATCTTAAGCTTCCTGATTTAGGTAGCCAACTTGGAGAAATGTTCCCTCTTCCCTCCTTTGATCTAAACTTGGACAGCCCATCCAACTCCTCCTACTCATTTAATCTTCACTTTAAAAAGGACTAAAGTGAACATTCAAGAAAATAAAATTAGCCCCCCGGTCGGGGCTCACCGCTCCTTGGTTTCTCATCATGCAAAAGTGCTAAAAGCAGCTGGCATCTTCAAATTTTTTCTTCAATGTGTTTTTTGACTCTTAGGGACTCCCTGAGCAAGTGGTAATATGTGTGTGTACAAAGGCTTTTCTGGGCTTCTCTCCCAGGAGGCATTCTGCGTGTTTTTAAGCCTGTGTAAACTTGTGTTATCCACAATATCTCGTGACACGAGTGCTTAACCATGCCACGTGTAGGAAGTACTCCTCTTTATTTCAGATCTACTACCTGATTATTTCATTGGGTGACCAGTACTACTTACACTCCAACAAACAGTGCAGTGAACAATCCTGTTTCTTCCAATCCTCCTGCTGTGTTATAGATCTGTCAGATGCCCCCTCAGATCTATTTTGCAGTCAAAGAATTCCAGACTATCTAATTGTTCTTTGGACAGAAACTATTCAATATCTTTGATCTTCTTGCTTTCTTTCTTATGTAGTTTTTCTAGTTTTATTGTACCTGCATTTGTGCTCATGCTTGCTATTCTAGCTGTGCATCAAAGGTTGGTTTGACATTGCAGAATGAGAGAGTGGCTGTTGTCTCTGTAGTAATTGACAAAAAGTTATCAGAATGCCTAACCTCAACCTCTGCTGTATAGTCTGTGGCACAGTGTTTCACCTGTGCTGCATCCAGGCTTTAGTTCTGTAATTCATCTAGACAAAGAATTGTTTGCATTTCTGCTACTTTTATAATTGTAGTTTGCTGTTTCCTATCATCTTACTCTTTCACCTGGGTCTGTTGTTTTTTCTGGGCATGGGAATGTCCTGGTGTATTCTGCTTTATGCTTTGAAACCTTAGCTCATTAGATCAGACCATAAGTTTGGCAGTAATTGATAATGTGAACAAAAGACTAATAAAAAAAGAAGCTGCTGTTTCTTTGGGAGAAGATTTTTAGAAAAGTGAGATAACAAATTAATTTTTTTGTCCTTTTTTTGCTATTGTAGGGGACATTGTAGGGATTGTAGGGATGCTGGATGTGTGACGCTTCTACTTCCTCCTTTTGAGTGATTCTTTCAGGCATTTTCACAATTCTGGGCACAGACAGCACCCTGACTCCTTAGTGCTAATAGCCACAGCTTCATCTGTGCTATCTGCACAGGAAATGGCTTCCTTTGGATCTGTTAAAGCCCCAGCCTTTAGGCTTCAGGCCTTGGTCTCACTGTCAGAGCTCATCCTCACAGCCTGCTTCTCATCTTAGACACCTGTTTCAGATGACCTCTCAAGTCAAGGAGGAGGAGAAGATCCCTTGTATGCCACATTCCAACCTGAATGACAGAAGAGGGGAGGGCATGTGATGATCCTGTGTCTCAACAGTTTTCTCTAGGGATAGGTTTTTTATTGTATCTCTGAAACTCCCTGTGCTGTATATGACCAGGTGTGGAGATACCCTTTGCCTTCCATCTGGGAGTAGCACAAAGGTGGTAGTGTGTTGTGTGGCATTCAAAGTTGAGGAAGAAAGGCTGAATATGCTGTGATGGTACCAGCAAATCCTGTGCCTTGTTTAGTGATGGGGTGGTGTTCCTTTTCTTTTCAGTTTTTGGCAGATGGAGACCAGGCTAAAGTAATCATAGAGTGATAGAATGGTTGGGACTTGAAGAGGCCTTAAAGGTCACCTAGTTTCAGCCCCCTGTGATGGACAGGGACACCTTCCACTAGACCAGGCGATTGAAAGCCTCATCCAGCCTGGCATTGAACACTTGCAGGGGTAGGGATCCACAGCTGCTCTTGGTAACCTGCTCCATTGTCTCACCACAATCACAGAAAATAATTTCTTTCTAATATCTAGCCTAAATTTAGCTTTTCAGAGCATGAAAAGTGTCTGATGTTAAAAGCCATTGTTTTGTCCATTGATGCTGGGCAGTAAGAGATGGGGATGGACCAGCCAGTTCCCTGTACAGGTGTTGAGGGGGTCTTTGCTGCACATCAGGTGTTGTGCTTGTCTCTGCTCTCCATCTTCAATGTAGGCAATGCAAACTTTCCATAGGCCCTTGTACTCTGCTTCTTCTATCTCACACATGAATGTTTTGGGAAATGAATGTCTCTTCCAGAGTGCTGTGAACAAAAGTTCCTGACATAGGCACTAATACATGTGGTGTCTCTGGGCAAACTTCTTAGATACATACACAATATCAGTCAAATTGACCTAAAGCTCATAGGGTAAACAGCAAAAATTCAGGGTTTTCTGCATGTAAACTCTGGCTTTTGTGCTATACAGCCTTACATTGGTTGGTGGTAACTCACCGAAATGGTAATTCTTAGAATTAGACACTCAAAACAAAAGGCTCTTTTTAAAATAACCAAATCCAACAATCACAAAGAATGTAGCTTTTGAAAAAAAGTCTTGTTTCCTTGAATCACATTTTCCTGCTAGTCCTCAACCCTTTATTGATGACAGATAGAAAAGACTGTTGCTTGTGTTAGTTGTAAACTTCCCTTTGTCATAGCCCTTTCCACCATCTGTCATTGCATAACTGTATGTTCCCAGGTTTGTAGCTCTAATGTGTTTTTGCTGTTTTGTGTACAGTACGTTACAAGTTATAAAAGCTTGAGTAAATAATTCATGTAAAAACCTTTGTAAATATTGTCAAACTGCGGAATAAATGATTTACTAAGAGGTCTCTTGGCTCAGCCTAGCAGCTTTATTACTGTAACTTGTTTTGTAAACAACCTCCTCCCCCCACCCTGTATTTTTTCCATCAAGTGTCTTTGTGTAAATTCTATTGCTAAGCGCTACTTAGATGCATTTCAATCACCATAAATAATGCAATGTCAGTGCTTTAACCACCTGGAGACTCCATTCATAAGTCAACCAAAGGTGTAGTTTGTGTGAGACCCTTAAGGGTACAGATTTTCAGTGCGTGTAGAACAGTGTACTTCCCACTGTTTTCATAGCTGATTGCATTTGCTGGAGATGGCTCTATCTCAGCTGGAAGGTGGTTTCCTGGTAGATCTCAGGTTTCCAGACAGCTGGAACCTGTGCTTCATTTCATGTCCTGTGAATATTCTGCAAATTGTGTTGTGCAAAATAGATCAGGATCTAGGATTATGAGAAGTAGTCCTGAAAAACATCAGTTTCTTTTTTTATCTTTTTAATAAAGTGTTGTCTGAATGGTCAGAGGAAATGTAATCAGAAACATTTGTTGTAAATGAATAATATGACTTTGCTTTGATGTATTCATGAGCCCCTTGTTAGCCTTCTGAAAACACAACTGAAAATGAAATGTTTCTTCAATAATACTGGAATGGGAAAATGTGTTACATCTGAGTCCTTATGGGCAGGCGTAATTGTGTGGCTACATGTGCTTGTTCTGAGCTTGTCCTGTGAAATACAAGCACACTTGACAGATGTCAAACCCTTGGTGAACAACTATAGGGATCATGATACTGGGAGCTGTGGACAATCCATGTCATCATATTGACTCATAATTTGAGCTTAGGCTTGAGCCTCTGCCCATCTGAATATCCATATTGGCTACAAGCTGTTTTTCCTGCTGACTCCTGGATAGAGCGTGCAGTCATACTTTCCTGACAGGAAGAGAAGACATTGCTGGAGAGAGCACACCCCAGTGGACTTGTGTCACTGCAGGTAGGACAAACACAGGTTGCTGTGGGTGCCCTGGCTCTGCAGACTCAAACTGAGAAGAGCACAGCTCTTGGATGAGATGGACCAACTCATCTTCTGCTCAAGGGCGAGAGAGATGAGCTGGAATTGTTCTGCACAAGCACATGGTGCAACAGCTGCAGAGTAAGGTTTGCAAACATAAAGAGGATGGGCAGCTGGAGGATGTGGGAACAGTTTTAAAGCAATCCCAGGAACTGGTGGAGTATCCAGAGAAGAAGAACAAAGAGATTTTGATGGCTGCCTTGGTGAGCATCTTCCCTTGTCATGCCAACTCATTTCATCACCACACATCCCACTTCACTTGGCTCTCAAGTTCCATGAAAATGGACTATTCACTAAAAAGCCTGGAGATCACCTGTTTGTGTCTCTTGGCCATTTTTCTGTGCAGTAGTGCAATCCAGCATAAAACCCTTCAGTAATTCTTCAAACAGATAAGCTCAACAACATGTCTTCAAACTCTTCTCTGACAGAAATGATGTTTTCAGAGTTAACTGCTTTGAAGTGACTTTGCAGCTTTTGATGGTCACTTACAAACCTTTCTGACTCAGAATGGTGGAAATCATTCATTAGTTTCATATTATTATGCCTGATATCAAAGCTATCCAGAAATGATGAAGGACCACTTTGCGATTGTAGAAATGGAATTTTTAATCTGTTTTAGGTAAGGAGTTGCTTATCTAGTAACTTATCTGGGTTCAGGCTCCAAAAAACAGAGCAACTAAGCTTTCACTGGCTTGAGAACTAAGGTTGGACTTCATGAAAGAAATCTCTTGGAGAACTTGACAATAGATTTTGTATATTTCTGTATGTCTGATGTAATGAGGAAACAACCTCTTACCTCTGGCTTTTTAGCCCTTATATAAAGAGAACTGTAGTGTCCCAGTGATGAATGTAACCAAGTGCATGAGAAAGAAGCAGCTGATAATGGCAACCTTCAATGATGCTGAGCTGATGAAAGAAGAAATGTGTACTCTCTACAAGTTATTGCTGGTAGTTTCCATAAAAGTTAAGTAAATGAAGTCTGAGACTCAATTAAACAACATCTTGTGTGCCCAGGACAATACATTGTTTGCTGTGAATAGACCACCCGAGGGCTGGTCATGTGTTTTGGTAAAAATCATAGCTTTGTCAAACAAAGCAAAAGGCATAATTATAGTTTTTTATATTAAAAACCCACCCTACTTTAATTATTATTGTGCATTTCCAATTAGAAGTGTGTTAAAATGTTGCCATCAGAAACTTTTAAAGCATGAAAACAGCAAAAGGCCAGAGACAAAATAATCCTAAAAGTAACCCAGTCAGATATGGCCACAGAATACAAAAAAGGAGAGCCTTTTAGGTATAAATAGGTATAAATAGTTGTGGTATGAAATACATGATGCTAACCGTGTGCATTATTGGTGCTAGGAGATCTAAATTCCTTGGATGTCTGAAGTCCAGATAGCATAGTGTTTTAGTACCTGTGAAATATAAAATGAATGCAGATTGAGAAGGGAGTCTCTGAGAGATCACTTTGTAGCCTCAATAAGCCCAAATATAAAACCACTTGAGATCTCTTTTTACAGTGTATGTGCACAGGCATCATCAGTTGTTGTTTTCATACACAAAATGATTGTAATCAAAGGTTTTGTTTGGGATGCTCTGTTTAAAACTTCTCTTTACCTTTCATTGGTTAGTTCGTTACTTTAAAGTCTGGTCCTCTTCTGGTGATGCTTTAAACTTCTGGTGATGTTAAACTTTAGTGTGAGTTACAGGTTAGTCCTTGGAGACTGATCTCTGTTCTGCTGTGCTCTGTGATACTCTCTCTGGAACCTGCTCTTACTGTGGAGCTGCTCTGCATGCTGTCACCTTGACACTGCTGCACTCTGTGGTCACCATCTTCTGCTAAGCATCTCTGGAGACTGGAGAAGGAATGTTTTAAGTTATACCTTGGTTTCCTGGGTCTCCCCAGTACTGCCTTGGCTGATGGACTTGCTCAAATGACCTCTGCTTCTCTCTGTTGCATTGCTGGGGCTCTCTGTAAGTCCCTGATGGAAAGGGACTTGCAGGCACCCCTGCAACTCTGATGACATCAGGAAATAGAACCCTTCTTATTCCTGTGACCTAGGCACCCTGAGATTTGATTGGGATGCTTTTTATATCTCCTTGCTATGAAATTGAAAGTAGCTCTGTACAAACTAGGAGAGACAGAGCTTTCTGTGCTTCTGTTGTGGTTGTTTAAAGACAAATCTATTGGCTGCTGCAGCACATCTATAACTGGTGCTCCCATGAGGAGGAAAATGCAGAGAAAACTTCATTACTTTGGATGAAAAGATAATTTCTGTACCTACTAATCATAAGACTGAGGCATTGCATCATTTGGATGGAGTTCTCACTTCTCATGGATTATATATGCAACTAAGTCTTGTATTACTGTCTTGTTTTGGACATTCTTTGTATTTTTTCTCAAACTGCCTTGCTTTTATATTATTGTTGCATCAATCAGGCAGAGTCCAGCACCCAAACATGAGAAGGGGGCAGTATGCAGAGAGCAACAAGTACTCTTTAATTCCAAGCATATACAATCCAAGTGCCAGAATGATAGATAAATATGAACAAGAGCACACAGGAAAAAAGAAATCCAAACACTAGGTATGGTACGTCAGTAACCCACTCTGGAGACTAGATCTTTAGCATGCATTACAGCAATGCAAGTTTTAGTCATGTACTATTGTGTTTATTGCTTTTGAAAAATATTATTATTATTGCTTTTCTGGATTGCACTTGCTTGGCCATTGCAGTCTTCATCTCTAAGATGATGGAATATCTCTTTTTTTGTCTGATCAGTGAAAAATTGCATGGAAACTTAGGGAAGTATGGGACTAATCTGTGTCTGTATTTCATTTTCCAAATATTTATCTGGATTGAATGGGACCCTTAAGTTTTGAGCGGATATCTTTATCAGAGAAGAACAGTAAGTTAGCTGGTTGCAGCAGAGTATCTTGCACAGTTAAAATCCTCAGGGCAAGGCCTGTTTCCACAAACACCTTCATCTCCTCCCCTGCATTGGGAAGCAGGGTTGCAGTGACATGGAGCAGTGACAGACACCTTCAGGTGCAAACCTACAAAAAGTCTGTTAAAGATAAAGACAATCTAGAGCATCTACAGAGTGTGCAATATCAGCTGGTGCTGGCAGTGGACTGTGGCAGAAAGCCAAAGCTGTCTCCCTGGCACATATTCCCCCATCTGGGCAGTCAGAAGGGAAGAGCTAGTGAACACACTTTGCTGGGCCTATAGGGTGCTACAGGACAGCATGTTACAATGGGGTTGTGTTTCAACAACTAGGTTATTGAGCACCATAAAATATAGCAAGGCCTGTATATAATAGCTGGTGTTCTGCAACCCCAGTGACTCACTGTGTCTCTCCTAAGGAGAGAAAGTCACTGGAGCCACCTCCTGTGGCTGCCTGAAAGATGCACCTTTGCAGGTCCCACCTGGTGCTTCTCACTTAGCACTCAGTAAAAATCTCCCCTCGTGCTCCTCTCTCCACTTACCATGTGCCAAGAAACATCCTTCTGTCACTGCTGGTTCCATGTGCCAGGTGGATGGGCATTGCAGGAGGTTTTCATCATGCTGCTTATCAGCTACCTCTGCTTCATGACGCAAGTATCTTCTCACTGTCAAACCCTCTGGCAGAAATTACCTTTAATTGGTCCATTCTGTGTAGGTTATCTAGATATGCTCTTTGATAGCAGTGCTATCACACTTATTTCCCAAGTAGCAGTAATTATTACTGAAGCAAAAAGTAAAAAAATATTTTAGACCTCATATTTAGACCCAGTTTCCCACTCTTTTAGACACAAGATAGTGCCTTAACACTGTTTTCCTTACCAGGTTGTTTGTCTGAGTTCTGGAGAAGAGCATCTTTGTCCCATGGAGGAGCTGGAGAGGTTTCTATTGCTGACGGATTTGCTCTGGCACCTGATGTGCGTGCCAGCAGCCATCTCATCAGGGGGACGTGGACGTCACTGTCACCATAGAGACAGCAAGGAGGATTCGGTTTCAAAAGGTGAAGAGAAGCTGGGAAGTAGGAAGGTAAGCTGGGTCTGTGTCTCAACTCATGAAGGATTTTAAAGTGACGCTGTGTTTAAAAGCACTCTACTGCATATTTATACATGTGTGTGGAAATGTACATCTAAGTATTGCTTCCTATATGTATATTTACATGTACTCTTTGGAAAAGACTTGGGTGCAAATGATTCCAACACAGGTTTTTAGGAGCCTGCTAGCGCTCAGTTTGCTCTCCTCCAGTTAATTCTTCTTTTGCAGGTGATGTAAAAAAATAAAGCATTATGTTTAAGGTTTATTTTAAGAAGTTATAAAATATCCACTGCCTCAAGATTTTCTGTTTTTCACAGGAGTTGAGGGAGCTGTAGTGTGTTCTAAATTAACATGGTTCACTTCTTCTTATGGTCTTCGGTCGTGCTCTAGCAATGGTAAAGCAGTGGTGAAAGTTGACAGGCAAGGTAGGGATCAGCCATGAGTCACTGTTTAACCACATGGGACTTTTAAAGCCTGAGTCTATACTGGCCTGGGACAGCTTGCAGATCTCTCTCTGCCCACTCTTATATCAGCAGATAAAATCACCCCTCCTGAGGGCTTACCCCAGCCTTTGAAGAGATAACCTCCGTGATGAATGAACCTGTTTAAAGCTTCAGTTTGCACGCTAATAATCCCCAGCAGGGTGCTGACCCCAAAAGGATGTTTCTTGTACCTTGGGAGCAAAAGGTAATTCACAGGTATGGCTCTGAGGGGAGTGGTGGCAAGGAGGAGTACATCCAGCAGAGTGACAGATGAAGTCTTGAGTCATGCCATTACTACAAAAAGGGTGGTAGAAGGCTTATAGGGACTGATAAAAGACCTTGTCTGCAATGCTGTGAGGTTCTGGATGCCACTGGAGAGGATGGGGCTGGGTGCGTGCTTCTGATCTTGGGCCAGAGATGCTCAACAGAGCCCTTGAGCTCCTCTTGTCTTTGCCTAGCCTGCCACAGCTCCAGCAGGAAATAGCCAGAGCACAGCAGGTTTTTTAACCATGACACACTTGTCTTGACAGCTGGAGGAAGTCTGGCGTGGGAGCCAAATCTCCTGGCTTTGTGTGAGCTCTGGGGTATCTTTCCTGTTTTGGGAATTCCCCGCTGGGGAGGCACCACTGCTGTTTGGAGCAGAGTTCAGATCTCAGCCCCTGGGGCTGTCCACTCTGGGAGACGTTTTTGGCAAGAATAAATATATTTTTCTATTTTTGAGTCTCTTTGACTTTATAAATAGCTAAGTGACAAGTAAAATTTTGGTATTCACCCTATGGCTGAATTTTCCGCAGGGATGTTTGCATGTGTGCGTAATACCATTTATATTTATTATTCCTGCTGCTGTCGTCACTCACACGTTTTCTGCAAACAGAACAAAAGGCTCCCTTTGCAGTCAGCTCATGGTCCAACTGCTGCACAAAGACAGTGGAGGGCACAGAGAGTGCCTGGGGGGCACAAGGAATCCTTGAGATAACATTGCTTGGGCTTCTGTTGTCAGACCTCTAAAACCATGATAATGCATGTAGGCTTCATGCTAATGAGAGGCAGCCAGAGTGTATGTGAAGAACTGAATTGTCTATTTACATGCAGCTGGGGTTTGCATTTTTGGGGGTACTGTTGTTGGGACATGTAGGGAGCTGGCTGACTTCCGTAACAAACTGCATTTTTAACTGATTTTATCTGATGGTTGCTGCAGGATCTTGTCTACCCAGATTTTAGTCATTCACTCTGACTTCTGTTTTAGGAACCTTCTGACCAAATTGATCTTTGGTATCAATATAAAAATCTGAGCTGGTGAACTTTTGGGTTTGACTCACTTTCTGGGATCAGCCTATGTCTCAGTTATGGTTCACTCTCATCATTAATCATTTGATCATGCTTTCTTGCGAGAACAGAAACCGTGATTTTGTTAGATTCAGAGTTCATCCAGTTCACTTCCCAGTCTCCCATGGTGGTGGTCTCCAGCTGCTCCAGCAAAAAGAAAAAGAAATCCTGCATTAGGCAGGAAGGAGATAAGCTCTCTAAGCTGTAACAGAAACTTTGCTTTCTTCAACAGACAAATCATTCTCTGAGAACTTGATTACCAATTAAGATTACTACAAAGCCAGAAGTTAAGAGAGGAGTTAGATACCAGCATTATCTAGCAGATCTGATCTGAAAGGTGCAGAAGCCACTTCTGAGTGACAGCAAAAGCAGGAGGACTGCACATAAAGATGGACTTGACCTCCAGCCTAGAACCCTGAACTTGGCACATTTAATCAGTTACTTCTTGATTAGAGGGGCTAATTAGCCACTCCTCTGGTTGCTCATCCCCTGCAATCTGTTCCTGTCACAGTGTGTGTATGTTTCATCTGCTGGGGAAGAATTGGGAGCAATACCTATTCTAACAAGAGCCACCTTTCCCCCTGCCCTTTTTAGTGGTGTGGGTAATATAATTCCTCTGCTATATACAATACCTCTCCTATAATGCTTCTCACTTGACAGCCTATATGAAGTGGTCAAGACCTGCATCTGGAAATTATGCAGTAACAATATATTTTTTTCTTCCTGCCTACAGCAGGAATATTTATATATACCAGATTTATGCCATGGTCTTATGAGGTGGTACAAGAAGTAAAGCCACAGCAGCTATCTTGCTTGTGGTGTTATTGTGTGATACTGTCATCTCTTCATAAGATTTTCTGAGATTTTCTTTTGCTCAGGCTGTTAAGATTGGCTGTAGTTGTGTTTTTGCTTTAAGAATAAGGGAGTACTTCTTCCATTATGCCATTGGGTTTGTTGGCAGGTAGCTAATTTACAAATTTGTGTTGAAAAGGTAGGAAAAAGAAAATGTGAAACTGATACTGGGCATGATATCAGAATATAGAGATGCTTACTCACTGTCAGCATCTGTGGTGATCATAGTGACCATTGCCCAAAATTAGATAGCGCTTTTTCGCTACACACTTCCATACACTGGGTTACTTGCTTGGATTTTTCAATTGCCTCTGAGTTCAATCCTTCAAGTGTCACTTAAGATACTTACAAGCCTGTTTATTTTCACCTATGCTCATTCTGTAGGATGAAAGAAGCAAAATAACTGTTCTGAGTGCTTGGTGTTACTGTGGGGGTATACAATCCCTTTCCATGAATCAGTGGACTTTGGGGAGGATTTTTGTGTGTGCCTAAATCCTGCTGTGCTGTTGCCCTTTCTCTCAGATTGGGCCCCAGCCAGCAAGGAAAGATTTTCAGGTAATCCAGCCAGGATTTTTCCATGTGATAAAGGGAATGATGAAGAACTTTAAGCTCTGAAGAGATGACTCAGTGCCTCTGGTGCTGAGTTAGACCTATCACTGTGCTTATTGCAGAGGCACGCAGTCCACACCCAATTTCATCCTCTGCCCACACACAAATGTGTCATCTATCTGTGCATGACTGAAGTGCTCATATCAGACATGTTTACCTGGAAAACAAAAAGTGGGAATTGTCCTAAAAGGTGCTATAATATGCTTCCAATTTCTTTCCTCTTCAGTCATTCTGTTCACTCTTTGGATCTGTTACGCCTTTTAGGGGGTCCACTTGTGCCAGTAGGTGTGTATGGGAGAACTGTATTTGCAGGGACATTTGTAAGTCATATCAGTCTAATAAAATGTAGCAGGAGGGATCCTGTGAGATAAAACAATGTATGGAATAGAAATGTATCCCTTTGCTTATTTTGGGTATAAATATTGTCTCTTAATGCCAAGTATTCCATGCAAAGATTAGTTTGGAATAGTGGAATTGATGAAGGCATATATATGCTCTTTGTTTTCATGAATAGCAGAGGATTAAAATGTGGCTGCATTTGACATCCATATGCAAGTCATGTGAGGTTCAGTTAAATTCTATAAAATTTAGTGCTATGAAATTCATTCACCTTCACCACACTGTGTAAGAGAAGCTGTGATATCATTCAACTATTAGGAGAAAGTGACTTTCCAGGCTAAAGGAATGTGAACGGGTGTATCTTACGGTTTTATATTAAAATTACAAATGTATAAGAGATGCAGCCTTCCATGGCCTTGATCAAAACTTTAGTGTATGCTTTTGTGTATCTCTGAGATTAGAAATACAAAGCAAGGTTCTCTGGCTTTTGTGAAAGATGGCCTCAAGCCATCTTTCAGAGCTCAGGACATCCTTAGGCAAAGTGTAACGAGGGTTTGTCTCAAAGCAAAGGTGGAAGCTGAGGCCTGGTTCATGAGAAGGTGGTTTCCAAGCCCTCACTAGAAGAAAAAGAGGTGATATGATCTTCTGTCTGTGAAGAGTTTTTCCAGGTGCTGCTGAAAGAACAATTGCTTTCTAATGTTAAACAGCCTAGAGCTGGAGGAAAGGGAGATTTCTTCTGTGGAACTGGGAAAAGAAGGGAATAGAAAGAGAGGGAAAATCAGTTTCCCTAATCTCCTTATTCCCCTTATTCCCTCCTTATACCCCTCGGAGGACTTAAGGAATCAATGCCTTCTGAGGAAGGGATACACAGAGGTTTTGTAGAAGACCAAGGTTTAGACCACTGATCCTTAATTTTCTCTTGGTTCACTTTCCTTTTTCTGCCAGTCCCAAGAATTCCCAAATTAAGCTAAAACCAGAATATTTCAGAGACCTACTTCTGAACCCAGTCATGGCTGAGTCACATCCTGCCTTACCTGGCATTGCACAAACGACCCAGAGAAAACGGCATGATGTGGCTCCTCTGTGGTAACTTAAATGAGAAGGATGGTTGTTGGCATGCATTTCTCAACATGCGGTACAGTAAAATACTTTTTTGCAGAACTGTCAGCAAAGGCTGTTGCAGAACAAAGGAGGTACAGGCATTAATCTGGGATAATGACGGACAAGAGGTGGCAGGAGGATCTGAGAATATGTGAGTCTCTTAAATTGTGACAATTTTTACTGGAAAGCCAGGAGCACAGGTTTGACCTGTTCCCAAACAAGTCTAATTTTTTTGGCTAGTATTTAAGAAACAACTTACAGTATTAATGGCAGCAATACAAAGGAAAGAGAAAGATCTTTATCAGCTATTTTCACTTTGTCTTTAGTTAACTTTTATATATAAAAATATTCAAAAATAACTGTGTAAGCACACATCACACTGTGTTGTTAGTCTCTGAGTTGAAATATTGTTACATAGGAATGGAAACAAACAGGAGCAAAGGATTTAATTCCACAACATCTGCAAGTGACTAGAGGTGTTAGGGGTTGGTGTTGGGGACATCTTTGATGGCGGCTGGACAGGGGGACTGAGGACAGCCTTAGCAAGTTTGCCAGTGACACCAGACTGTCTGGTGCAGGTGACACGCAGGAAGGAGGGGATGCCGTCCAGAGGGACCTCGAGAAGCTTGAGAGATGGCACTGTGTGAACCCTGTGAAGGCTGAGTACAAGGTCCTGCACCTGGATGGGGACAATCCCAAGCACAAATAAGGTTGGGTGGAGAATGGATTGAGAGCAGCCCTGAGGAGAATGACTTGGGGGATGATGTTGGCAAGAAGCTCAACATGACCTGACAATATGTTTTCGGAGTCCAGAAGACCAACAGTGTCCTGGGCTGCATCAGAAGAAGGGTGATGAGGTCAAAGGAGGTGATTCTGCCCCTCTACTCTGCTCTCATGACACCCAACCTGGTTACTGTTCTGGATCCCCAAATATAAGAAGGGAGCTGTTAGAAGGAGATAAGGGCCACAAAGATGATCAGGGGGCTGGAGAACCTCTCCGGTGAAGTCGGGCTGAGAGTTGAAGTTGTTCAGCTTGGAGAAAGAGAACACTCTAGGTAAACCTTAGAGCAGCTTTCCAGTTTCTGAAGCAGGCCCACAAGAGAGCTGGAAGGTACTTTTTACAGAGGGTTGTAGTGAGAGAACAAGAGGTAATGGCTTTAAACTGAAAGAGGGTGGGTGTTTGTTAGATGGAAAAAAATTTTATTGATGGAAAAACATTCTTTATTGACATTGAGGTGAGGCACTGGCACAGGTTGCCCAGAGAAGCTGTGGATGCCCCATCCCTGGCAGTGTTCAAGGCCAGGTTGGAGGGGGCTTTGAGCAACCTGGTCTATTGAAAAGTGTCCCTGCCCATGGTAGGGGGGTTAGAACTGGGTGATCTTTAAAGTCCCTTCTGAACCAAACCAGTCTATGATTCTTTGAAATGCAAACAGAGGTTGAACTCAACACGGTGTTGTGGTTTTGAATGTGGGACTATCACTACCAGCAACCTCCTAAATTCAGGATTTGAAGCACACTCACTTCTTGAATGTAACAATTGCTGGGAGAAACTGCATTAAAAAAAAATCAATTAGTTTTCCACATAAGTCAGAGACTAATCCTCTGTGAGTGTAGAATGATGTAGCTCTACTAAAAAATTTTGGGTAACAGTCTGTGGAGGCCTAAGTCCTGGAGAAAAATACTTATTAATATCCACTAGTTTTCCTCCTATCACCTGAAACAGTTTCATGTAAGAACAGGTAAATTTACTGCTGATATGAAGCCCTATCTGATTTGGTTTCATATGGCCTCCTTCTTCTATATCCATGCTCATGCAATGTTTCACACCCACACAAAGTTTCTCAATTTCCTTCACTGCCTCTTTCAACTATCCTTATGTTATATGAAGCAGCTGCTTGTGTTTAGTAACTTTCTGCACCTGTGGTGCTTTTGGTCTAGGACACTGAGGTAGAATTTCCTCACTTGGTGATGTTGAGATGCAAACTGTGCCCCTGGGCTCAGTGCTGGAAAGTATTCAGTGTATTCAGTAGCACCATTTGCAGATGGTGTGAAAGAAGCTGCTCTCAAGGCATCTTGTCAGCATCAAGGATGAACATTCATGGTCCAACCTGAAGCAAATTCTTTGACACCCTGATATGAAAACAGCTTGTTCCTGTTGCCTGTGTGCCAAAGGAAGCTGTTTCCCAGGAGATGAATAGGGTATGAAGTGTAAACATCACATCTAGACTCATGTAATTGCCTTGCATGTTTCAGGAGAAGGGGGAGATTGTGTGTTCCTGGTCAGCTTGCATCCAGATGGCAGCTTATAGGTTGAGATTTTTTTTGGAGGATGCCAGACAGGCTTGTTCTTCACTGTAATGAGGGTTTTACCTTGCTGAAACTCTTTAGGTTACTTTAGGTTACTTTCCTTCTCACCCCAAATTAAATTTCTAAAAATGCATTTTCCTCATCACAGGAAACCAATGACCCCAGTAGCTGTGCTCAGGTGCAGCCATGGCTGAGAGTGTGGAAAAACTCAAATCCTCTGCCAAACCAGTTGTGCTGGAGCAGAGCTTTCCTTTTCTTTCCTGCAACTTTTCCTGCACTGTCAAAGTAAGTTCCCCTCCAGAGAATGGCTTTGCTGCTAGGATGTATTCCCAGTGGCTATTTCAAAATCTAGTTTCTGGTTCAAGCATGACAGACTCTGGGGGTTTGAAACAGGTCCCCTAGTCTGGATAGCTTTCCCAACTTATTTGTCCATGCCATCCATCAATCTTAGCAGTTAAACTTGGAGACATGTCCAAGATTACACAGTGAACCTGAATCAAAACCAAGAACTGAATCTGAGTTTTTTGGTTCAATCAAAATATCTTGGTTCCTGAAATTTCCTTCCTTTCTGTGGTTTTTCTGCTTGTGGGAGGGAGGGCAGGAAAAACAAAAATTAGTGATTTTAACCCATAAATATCTGCAAGGGTTTTGTTGTGGGATCTATGGGATAGTGAATCCAGATCCATCTTTTTGTTAAGGTGAACCCATCTTTGAACTCATTATTAAAGACTACAAAAGTGGTTATAATTCTTGTAAGAATTATGTACATTATATTTTATTGTATTTATTATAAACAAAGCAACTATTTTGAAAAATATCATGTCTATTGTTTTTGCTGATGGGATGACCAAGAAGACTCCTAGTCCTGATCTGTCCTGTTGCTTTTCTGTACTATCATTGTAAATGTTTGATGGAAAAAATGAGTCAATACAGTGAAGTGTTGTTTTCTTCATGAAGCCACCACCTTAAAGACTTTATTTGCATGCAAGAGGAAATGCTCTTCTTCCCAGCAGAAGTATGGACTTCAGGACCTCTAGCCAAACACCATAGATAAGTCTATTTTATTGGCATGAAGCAGTGTTTTTAGGGCAGAATAAAGTGCTAAGAAGCTTATAATATGCTACTGAGTGCCAGTGCTAATATCATATTTATTGTTCTATCAGATAAGTTGTCACGGTTTAATACAAGGGAAAGAAAGAAGCCTTCAAGGTTAGAGGCAAGCTTTAATGTCCACTTTTCCTTATGTGCTGTTTTTTGTTTGAGGGAAGTTATTTTTCTTCACAGTGGCTGGTATGGGGCTGTTTTGGATTTGTGCTGAGCACAGAGCTGATGACATAGAGATGTTTTTCTTATTGCTGAGTACAGCTTGCACAGAGCCAAGGCCTTTTTCTGCTTCTCATGCTGCCACACTACTGAGGAGACATGAATGGGGATGAATGGGAAGCTGGGAGGAGACAGCCAGGACAGCTGATCCAGATATCTCCAAAGGGATATTCCAGACTGTATGGCATCATGCTCAGCACGTAAAGCTGGGGAGAAGAAGAAGGATGGCAGAAATGTTTGGAGTGATGGTGTTTGTACTCCCAAGTAGCCATTACATGTGATGGGACCCTGCCCTCCTGGAGATGGCTGAACACCTACCTGTGCATGGGAAGCACTGAATTAATTCCTGGTTTTGCTTTGCTGGTGTGAGATACTTTTTCTTTCCATATTAAGTTGTCTTTATATCAACCCACGTGTTTTCTTTTACACTTTCAATTCTCTCCCTGATCCTACAGGTGGGGAGTGAACAGTTGTGGAGGACTTGGTTGCTGGCTGGCATTAAACTACAACACCTTATTATTCATATAAAGTGACACTGAGAATCCATTCTTCTGGTGCAATTAAGTGGCTGAAGGAATTGCATGTGGCCATGCAGTTAAAGGGTAGGCTCCATGTTAAATTCAGCCTGCAGTCCTGCAGTCCTGCTACTGCAGAGTACCTTTGGGATCTCAGAGAGTCCTGCTGGATTTTGCTTGAGCAGCGACTTTCCCACACACAGCTCACTGCAGCATAAACTCTTGTGATCATCTTTGTTTTCTTTTCTGTTGTTCTGTTCTTTTCTGTTCTGTGTTTTCATTCCCCAGTTGTGGGGATGCATGTGAGAGATCCAGCAGCTTCACTCATTCAACAGACGAAGCTATTTCCTAGTCCAGCTGTCCACTGCTCTGAAAGCATCTACAAAATCTCTTGAAAGACAAGATTTTACATTCAGATATTGAAAAGGTGAAGGGAAGAAAGGGAGAAAGAGGAAACAAAGGAAAAAAAGGGATTTTTTTTAAGGCATTCTTTATGAATCTTAAGGAAGAACAATTGCTTTTTCACCTTAAAGATTACCTTTGCCAAAAGTGTAAAGTGTAAGAAGTAACTATCCAAAGGCTTAAACTTAACCTATGGGATTATTGATAAATTCAGACTGAAATGTCATCCATTTATGATTCATGAGTTAAAAGTGGGAGGAGAATGAATCCACCCATTCAGACACAAGGATCCACATACAGTTGCCACAGTTGTGACGGTTTCCACTTGCAACATGAAAATTCTTAACTAGGAAGACCACATCAGTGAGCCAGGGCCTGAAAGCACTGCATTCTGCATTTTACTACTACTGCCCTTCTATACTCTCTGTCAAGTGCAGAGGGAAAACACAGGTTTGGTTCAGATGGAACAACATGGAAGATCTGCTGAAGGTTTCTTCGAAGTCCTGGCATGAGGAAGCAAGGTACCACTGTGAAGAATCATGTACTCACTTGTAGATCAGGGCTGTGTTAGCCCTTTCAATAATCTCTTGAAGTCTGAGGGAGAGACTGAGTCTACAAGAGTTTGACATGACCTTATGCAAATTCTCAATTAGTTTTGGTGCTAACAATTCAGGAGGTGAATTGATTTAAAGGGAGGGAAGTAAACCAGTGATGTTAGTTTTAATGTTTTTAGCTATCATGGGAAAAACCCACAAGAAAATATCATCTGGAATAACCATTCCATATAACTAATTCTTGTAAATTTCTGTCCAACCTGTGACGTATCTCTGTGAGTATTAATACTTCACAAAGGTCACTTCTGCTGTATCTACAAGCTTCTATGGATTTCCTAAGGTTTCTCGTTGTCCCTACATTTTGGATGGGACTTGTGTAGTATATTGACAGCATCCTCTCAAGTTTTCCAGACCCAGGGGTAGTCTCCTCATTGATCCCAGTGGGCTCCGTGCCTTGTTTAACTTCTGCACATCACCATGTAGGCTGCAGAGGGACAGTCTGACAAAATCATTCTTGTCTCAAAAGTTGCTGCTCATGAATAGCTGGAAGTCAATACTGCTCCACTGAGCAATCTCTGGCCCCTGTTTTGGGTAGTTAGTAAACCAGGCCAGCACAGGCTTCACTTGAAGAAAAAGCAGTAGAAAGTGACAACTGGTAAGGATTTTTAACCTGTCAATTTTAATTTTTTGGATTCTGTTAAGAAGTTAACCCCTGGTCAATACAGGAATAGGAATGAATAAGAGTGACAAGAAATTGTATACAATCTCATGGTATAGCAGCACTGTTTTTAACTTTTGTATTGTCTGCTGTTAAAATTTTCATGAGAAAACCCTCAGTTTATTAAGGTATGAAAAAAAACATGAAATTTCTGGTGAAAAAGAGCTTAGTGTTTGGTTTATCTTATGTCTGCTTCAATGGTTTTAGTTTTTATAGTATGACTGATCAGCAATAAATATCTGAAACTGTTTTCATCTTCACCAAATGAGGAATAGTTCTCTCAAATAAGAGAAATTATACTTACCTGAAATCACTGAAAAGATGCTAGAATGAGTTCTCTAAGTCCTTAGTTTGGTATTGGAGGGAGGGGGAAGGAGGGATGAGGGGTCAGAAAAAAATGAAGTGTAATCATGTCTTTTCAGTTCTGTGGAAATTTTCAGACATTCTCTTACTACAAATGTTCTCAGTTGGGATTGAGCTTATACATTAGTCTGCTGTGTTCAATAAAGTAATTCAAGCAAACAAAAAGTGTGTGTATATATCTTTTTCAGGATTGAGACCTATATTATTGCTGAGTTCCTCCTCGTTTAATATCTTCCCCTCAATATGTAAGATGCTTTTAAATTCTACTTATTCTCCAAACCAAATCCTAACTAGGCCGTCAATGAACCTATAGACAGTAGTGTCTTAAATGAGTAAGTGACATGCTTTGTAGCTTTGCTCTTCAAACCCATTTCTGTAAGTGGTGAAAAAATGCAGTATTTAAGTTTATTTTCAGATTGGGTGCGTGACCTAAGCAAAAGCCAAGAAATCCAAACCACACTTATTCTCCTAACAAAGCAAGTGATGCTCAGAAAACAGCGTCTTCTGGCTCAACTTACCCACTTGTCAAGTGAAACTGTCTCTTCTAAGACAAGGTTATCAAAATGTTAGTGTGCCATTAAAACATCAAAAAAACTTCAGTGATCTGTAAGCCTTTTGATGACCCTGTGAGGAAAGGCAAATTCATTGCTTTTTTACTTCCAGACTGCACCAATCCAAAACTGCAGAAGTAGGTGTGGGGCATCAAGTTGTACCCAAATGGGTGAAAAGGAAGTAGGGCTGCCTTGCTCTTCTCCAAGGCAGTGGACAAGTGAGAAGACACATGCATAAAATGTGTTGGCACCCTCTCTGGATGTGTGCTGGATTGCTGCACATGGTAATGTGTCTCCTTCCTGTTTCTAAGTTCTCAAGTCATTGCTGGATGCTACCTCATAGAAAGTTTTTTTTGTTTTTGTTTGGGTTTTTTGCTGTTTGTTTATTTGTTTTTTCTTTTATTTTAATTAGCCATAACTCTTGTAATATGCCATTGGTAATAGATGCTATTCTAGGTCTCACAGTATCAATCAGTGTAGTTTTTCAGTGTTCTGCTGCAGAGGAACATAAATATTTTTAGAATCTCAGTTTATGGGGCTGGTAGTAAACTTTAATGTTGTTATGGGGGTCTAGTTTCAGTATATGTTTTCTCTGATGGGAAAGCTCACTTAAGGATAATCTTTTTCCTTGATTCGTTTGTTATGCCCTGGCTGTAGTGGCACAACCACGTGCAGGACCAGTGAAATGGTTCAATGTAAATAATAAAAAACGGTGTTTTGGGGACAGGTATTTTTAACCTGGCTTAGATTTACAGTAAATACAGCCCAATGAGATTTGAGTGAGCTGCTTTCCAAGGAGAGGAATGAATGGCTGGAGAGAAGAAGGGGGCAGTCAGCAGGAATTTATTGAACTGCTGAATTACCAAGGAGAACATGTCATGGGATTGCTGCTGACTCTTCTGCTCTATAAGAAGTCACACAGAGGGGCATATCAGTTTTACAGTTTCTCCATTGGTTACAAAACAGCTTTGGGCCTATTGGACATAACATCTATCCCATAATGCAGGAATTTGAAAGCAGTCATGTTTGACTATTTGCTTGTTCAAGGTCCTGAGGTAGCTTTCTTTTGCATGCAATAAATGAAACATCACTAGCATTTATTTCAAAGGGAGATTTGGTCCAAGAATTCAGATCTTGAAATCAGAATTTCAATTGCTGATTTCCTGTCTGGGACAAAGAAACTTCACACCTAGCTGCTGACTGAAGATACCAAGTTTAAAACATGCCAGGCACAATTTTCCTGCTATTATTGATTGAAAACTAATGGAAACCACTGCAGACATTGAACTATGTGTGTCTAGGTCTTATCAGCTAACTGGGTCTCAAAAACCAAGCTGCAACTCTGCTTATTAGTCAAAATACGTCTTTATACACTGCCATTTCTAATTAGTGGTGTGCAAATTAGAAATGTATACCAAATTCCCTAATTCCCTGTCTACTTTTTTCCACTTTCTCAATTATAGAAGCCATTGCCTCAGTTTCCCTTCACTTTTACTTGGTGGTTGTGTCTCACTAAGAAGTGCCTGGCAGAGGACTGCACTCACTGGGTTGAATATATTGATATATATGTATAGTCAGTGTCAGCTGGCATATAGGCTGATATAAGGGGCACTAATGGGAATGTATGAACAAGTAGCCTATGTTGTTTCATGTTGACACGTATATGACACTAATCCGGAAACTCCTGCCAGAGGCGAGTGAAATATGTTTTGAGCAACTAGCGGTATTCCTTCTGGGACTGCTCATACAGTATGATTTCTGTCTCTTTGACTGAAAGAAAACTCTCCTGATCTATTAGCAACAGTATTGATATCTGAAGTGATGTATGTAACAAGTGCAACTTTTACAGGAAGCGTTTTCCTGTATTTTCCAGGGAGTCCTTGGAAAACCCTTTAACATTACACTTTCATATATATATTTGAAATTTTGATCTTTGAACTAACAAACAGCAAAACTGAATTTTTCCTAGGGCAGATTGTGCTATTTACAGTGGAACTTTCTTGGAAAACCATGCTCCAATCATTGTACACTGATCCCCTAAACTGCAGGGTGCATGAAAATAATTTCTGATTGGTTTTCTTTTGTATGTAGTAGTAGTGGTAACCAGAAAATGAAAAGTACTTGTTCATGAGGAAGTACTGAGCTCTATGGCAAACACAAAAAGTCAGAAAATGAACTACTTGTTCCCTGAAAATAAATTAGGGAGGAAACTCTGAAACAGTTTTAAAAAGAAGTTGGGGCTCTTGTCCCAAGACAATGTTGACTAATAGTAAGTATTTTATACTTTGATTTTTTTATTTACTTTGTATGCGATGTCTGCTTAGAGATTACAATGCTGTTTCTGCACAAGCAAAATCATTAAAAGTTTTATCTCTTTTTTCAGGATTTCATGTGCAGCTCGATACTTTAACATTCTTCTGTAATGTGAAGGCCATGTAATTTAAGAATTGCAAGTCACAAAACATTCTGTAATGAAAATAATCTTTTTCTTTTTGCTGGTTAAGAGCTGGGATGTGGGTGGGAAGTGAAAATTAAGGACAGTGGCAGTGATGAGGTTCATGATACCATGTTATTGCATCCAGAGTGGTATGCAAAAATTCACCATGGATGGTAGAATCACGAAGGTAATGAGTATTGCTGTGCTTGTTTTACAAGTTGAAAACTGGAAGAAAAAGAATTTTTTGCTTGACCATAACCATGAGGAGCATGGTTTTCTTACCGAGCTTGGTCCCTCAGTCCTGCTGCCTGCTACCATCTTAATCTGAGCCATCTCCAAGTCTTGCAGTGGGCAATTCTGGAAAAAAAAAAGACAAAAAAAAAAAGAATGGGAGCTTTTCATCATCCTCTTCTGGAAAGCCTTTTGTTCAGGCTGGGGCTGGTGTTGTTCCTCCCTCAACCCTTCAACAGTGACTTTCAGTTGAAGATCACTAAAAATTTCAGTACTCTTAAATAAGAGCCCTGGGACTTCATCAGGAGTTGATCATCCATAAACCAGGCTCTGAAGCATTGTGGTCAACCTTCATGTGTGCTGCTTTTCATTTGGTGGGAAATGGGAATACTGGAATGGTGACACAAAACCTAAAAGTTTGGTATTTCCAGCTTCCACAGGAATTACTGGTTTGGACTGAGATTAAATTTTGTCATAGTAGCTTGTGTGGGGCTGTGTTTTGGGTTTGTTATAGCAGTGTTGATAACACGGGGATGCTTTAGCTATTGGTGAATAGTGCTTACAGAGTGTCAAAATCTTTTCTGTTTCTCAAACCACGCCATCAGTGAGTGGGCTGGGACTATGCAAAATGTTGGGAGGATAAGAAGTTGGAACAACTGACCCCATTTGACCAAAGGGATATTCCATAACATATGATGTCATGTTCAGCAATAAAACTGAGTGTGAGGGGAGTGGGTGAAAGGTGTTTGGGGACTGGCTGGACATCAGTCGGTTGGTGGTGAGCAATTGTTTTCTTTTGCATCACTGTTTACTTGTGGTTCCCTCCCTACTCCCTTTCCTTTTTTATCCCTCATTTAAAAACATAAATTCTGGCAGCTCAGAAGGTCAACCATATCCCAGATTGCATCAAAAGCAGCATGGGCAGCAGTGCAAGGGAAGTGATTCTACCACTCTATTCTGCTCTGGTGAGACCCCCCTGGAGCTGCATCCAGCTCTGGAGCCCTGAGCACAGGAGGAGGGACATGGACTGGTCACAGCAAATCCAGAGCAGGGCCACCAAGATGATCAGAGAGACGGATCACCTTTCCTATGAGGAAAGGCTAAGGCAACTGGGATTGTTCAGCCTGGAAAAGAGAAGGCTTCAGGGTATTCTAATCATGACCTTTCAGTACCTGAAGGGAGCCTATAAGAATGATGGAGATGGACTCTTTACAAGAGCACATAGTGACAGGACAAAAGGGAATGGCTTCAAATTAAAAGAGATTAGGTTTAGATTAGATATCAGGGAGAAATTCTTTATTGGAGGGTGATGAGTTTCCCAGAGAAGATGTGGATGCCCCATTCCTGGAAGTGTTCAAGGCCAGGCTGGATGGGGCTTTGAACCTGGTCTAGTGAAAGGTGTCCCTGCTTATGGCAAGGGAATTAGAACTGGATGATCTTTAAGGTACCTTCCAACCCAAATCAGTCTATGGTTCTAAACTGTCTGCATCTAAACCCATGAGTTTTTGTAGTTTTATCCTTCTGTTTCTCATCCCTATTCTACTGAAAGGGAGAGTGTGTGAGCAGCTGAGTGGTGCTTAGTTGCCTACTGAGGTTTAACATTAGTAAAATCATCTATTCATCTTTTCAGGCACATAGAAAAAGACTAGGAACATCACAACCTATCAAGTGAAGGAATCGAATGTGAGCCTAATTTTGAGTGTGTTAATGGTCTTAAGACATATTGTCTAAAGACATATTGCAGTAAGATCCTTTCTTTATGAATTAAAATAAAGAAAAATTAAAAAGAAAACATATAGCATGGATCTGAGATTACTTTGAAGGACCTGCTCCCAAAATTGATGATTAAAGGAGGATAAGCACAATGCTTTTGGCTTCAAAGGTCAGTCCTGCTGAATTTAAGTGACTGATGGATTCTCTTCACTGGAGGTGCAATTTTCCCCTGAAGAAATATTTCTTAAAGACCAAGGCTGGCTACCTGGTATTTACGAGAGTCCAAAGGGAATTGCAAGCAGGGTTGTTAGGGTTATCATTTACTCAGTGGTTTCTGCCGATATTGTAGCACAGAGATCCCACAGCACAGCTTCTTAGCATGTGATAAATGGTGCCCCAGGTGCAGGTGAGGAAGGAGCGAGGGCAGCCCCCACCATGACAAACTGTTGCTTTGCTGCTCCTGCTCTGAACCTGCTGTTTCTCCTCCAGCAATCTCCGACACCTCAGCTGTGCCTGGCATTGCTCTCCTTGGCCAGTGATGGGAGCCTGCTAATAGGGCTGTGGTGCTAAAAGAGTGTTTTTGTGCATCTCTCTAACTCACCCATTTTTTGTATTAAAAATAGATTACTTTCGCTACAGAAGGTTATTAGTATATCTTGCATATTTAATCTAGCATTCTTAGTTTTTCCCCTTGTGAAAAAACAAAGCATAATTGGGCAAAAAAATTAGAAAAAAAAGGTGGAATAAGCAGTTTAATAACATCTAAGTAATTGTTTTGCTTTGCCATTTTACTACAAATGGATTTAAAAATAACTCAAGTCCATCCCTAATTCACGTAAAATACATCAGCCAGGTATGAAATAAAATACCTGGTGGGATCTCAAATACTTTTTATGTTGTGTTTTGATTGCTGAGAAGATCATGTACTCTGTTTTTGCTGTACTCTTTAAGGACTGCAAGCTAGTTTATTGCTAATGATTCTACTGTTTTCCAGCTAAAGAAAATAGGCTGGTGAGGTTAACTAAGGCCACAGTCAGCATCAGTTGATGCAGTGTTGAATGTGTTACGTGTTTGGTACTATAAAGGAAAAAGGAAAAACAATTTCTAACACCTCCAGTTTAAAAAAAAAAAAACAAACAAAAACCAATAAAGTGTCCCACACCAAAGCAAACAAATTAAAAAATTTCCCGGAAAACCCAAATAAGAGGAAGTTCTTGAACTCTAAGAAAATCAGTGTTTAGACCCTAACATTATTAATGTCTCTTCTGAACTCATTGTTTATCTATCTTTGCCTCTGCTGTCCTTATTTCCTCAATCACATTTTTTTAAGATGAAACTCCGAGTCTACCCAATGTTTGGATTCCTGGACTGTTGTGGCTTTGCAAGTCCTTATTGCTGCATCTTTGGCTCTTCTACAGTGCACAGATGTTGACTGTGGATGAAAATGTTGAGTTCACAGTTTATTTTAATGTGGTCAGTTCTCTTCTGCTGGCAGCTTTTCACCGTTCTACTTTGGGAAAGAAGTTCTTCTGAGCTTTTGTTGCTTTTGGTTCATACAGGTGGTTCTTTTTTGCTGTTCCCATATGCCACATGCCATAAGGGAAACAAGGGGGATAAGCAATATGCCATGCTATTTGGTTTAAAACTAGTTACCTGTTGCATTCAGTGGATGTACAGTTCCAGAAGCTGGAAAAGAAAGGCACGTACTACCTTGTTCTGAAAGCCCATCCCAGTTTTTGGAATCGGGAATTGGGACTGGTGTTGTTTTCTGAAACATACAGTGACCAGATACATGACTTGAGCCTATCTGCGGGTTCGTGCTGGGGCTTTATTTTCAATGTTGTATAGTGACTGGGAGCAGGGAGCCTTGCAACAGCTGTGGGCTGTGGTGCAGGGGCTGTGTGGGCAGGGCTGGCTCCAGGAGAAGCAGGAGCTGCTGGGTTCACAGCCCCCGGCATCACTTCGATGGCCTTGGCACCCCAAGGAGGGCACCAAAATCAAGGAGCGATGGCAAAGGTCAGCAGGCTCTCAGCATCAGCGAAGCCTGGGCAAAAGCTCAGCCCTTCATTCATTAGTGAGAAACTGGAGTGACAATGCAGCCCTTTTCCGTGGAGCATTTGTGGCCCCGTCCACTGTCCATTGTATTGGTTTCAATGAAACCTAAGCACATACTCAGAATTAGGCACTTCTTTGCCTGGTGCCCTCAGGAGAGAGAGTTTCCTCAAGTGGGGCCAAACATGTACTTTGTACAGGGCATCTTCTGACCCGGAAGGTCACCTAAGGCTTCTGAGGGACTCTGAAGGGATATTTTTAATTGTTCAAAGTCTTGTTTTGTTTTCAGGCTCAGCAAAATAACCTGAAAGTGTGTTTGTGTAAATGCACAAGGGAAAATCAGGCCAAGGAAGAAGCTTGCTATTCATTGTGGGTCAGGTCCTGCAACTGTGGAGTCAGACTGAGTTTTGCCATTGATTTCAGCAGGCACAGGGGCAATGTCTCTGGCTATTTTGAATGAATAAATTTTATTCCCACATAGAGACAAAAGTAGCTGATATGAAACTGAGGCCTTTTCGTTGACGTGGTATCTAAATTGTGAAGTTATTGTAAGTTTGCTTAATTATAACCTCAAAATAGAGGAAAATTTTCATCCATTCAGTGGAAATCCCAGCTCAGAAAATGAGGCAGGTGTAAATGCCAGATCACAGAAGCGTTCCTGTGTTTGACAGCTTTGGTATTGTAGTTTTCAGGTAAGGTGTATTCCACAGTAAACTGCATCATTTTAGTGGTTACTCTCTGGTGATAGGAATTATCCTTCTGGACTGCTTCCACTTAAAAAGGATTTCTTGTTGACATTGCTTCATCTGACCTTAAATTATGATTTTTTCATCTATGTTTATTAGCAGATTGTTGTTTTTTTTTTTTTTTTTTAAATGATCTGATGAAAATTTGTTTTCAAAAAGAAATGAAGGAGCAGCACTACATCTTCCCTTTGCTCTTTGACAAAGTCAGAGCAGGGATGGCACCAGGAAAGACCTCCCCCCCACCCCCTCCTAGCAGGTTTATGGGCCGGTGCTCTCCAAGTCTGAGTGTTAAACCTAGTGGTATGAATTACTGTGCACTGAAAATTCAGATATATTGCCTTTCCTTTGTTGCAGGAGGAAGCATTTTTTGCTGCAGGTCTGAGAAAGGGCAGGCTGGCATGGACAGAGAGGTAAGTGAAGAAAAAGCCATGCTTTCCAAAGAGAAAAGTTAAAGGGACTATTCCTAGCATTGCTGTTTCATAATATTATTTGTAGTGTGATGGGAGAGAAGTCAGCAGACGCATAGGCTCCTTTATAGCATTGACAAGTCAAGGAGATGATTAACGAGAGTACCAGACAATGTAATGGTAGGAGAAGGCCCACAGAAGTTAAACAAAAGTGCCTTCAGAATTTAGAGAATTCCCATGATCCATAGTAGGACCTCATTGTGCTTGTCTACTGTTTCTATTTTTGATTAGATTTATAAACACAGCACCACATATTTTCATGTGGCTCATAGCCCCAGGGCAGAGTGAGATTGACTGCGCTGAAACTGTGAGGCTTGTGAATTTCGGGCAAGGGATGGAGTGAAATAAGTAGTGTAATTGTTTTTGTGGAGTGACCGTGGGACCTCTTCTGTTCTGAATTACACATGGTTCAACCCTTTGACCCAACCAACCTCGGCAATGCCTGGTAGATCTCCTAAAGCTGCGCTGAAAGGTCCTATCAGTGACATGTTGGAACATTATCTGTCATGTGAGATGTGTGCCAACAACCATATTAAACTACATTAATTACTAGTGAGGCCATGTTTGTGACAATCTCAACTTCATTTAACCCATCATCATGTTAGTTATTGTTTAAACAGGAAGTACAAATGGGGACAATTTATGAAATCAAAATGCAGCACCAATGTTTTGCCTAATAAATTGTATGTTCTACTTTGTTTTATTTTCCTTCTAGTTTTTTTTCTTCCCCTGGCGTTTTTGCTCTTGTCATCAGCTCTGTAGCTTGAGTTTTTTGAGGGCTTTTCTATTTTAAGAGCAAGCAATAAAAAGACTACTTCTTAGTAACTGAGCTAATACACCAGTGAGATTGTTGTTTCTTTCAGTGCAATTGTAAATGAAAGCTGACTGAAAGCACCACGTTTGTTTCCTAGCAAGAAGCAAGCGTGCTAAGATGGTTTGTGTAAGGCTGAAAGCTCACACGAGGGTTACTCGCTTGATGTACGCCCTCACTGCTTTACACTCCAGCTAGTGGGGCTCTGTAGGGCCACGCTTGCACACCTCTGAGCATACACATGAATGGAGCGTACATTTCTTTTTGATCGTCTAAAAACGATTTTCTCATAGGTCTGACCGTCTAGGTGGCAAAGCTTTCTGTGGGTCCTCAAAAGGCAGTCCAGTTTGTAGAAATTCCTAAGGATTCCTTGCACATGTTTTCCTTCTGAAGCGTTTCTGCGTTTATAGGGGAAGAGGCAAAAGCTGTCCCATGTGCTCCTGCGTGGGCAGCGTGCAGGTTCACTCATGCCTAGCTGTGCCTGGTATTCTATTAGACTAGGCACACATAGTTACATCTCCCACCTACACACTGAGCTGCTCCTTTTCCACAACCTTTTTCCTTTGGCCTCATTGTCTATCTAGAAGAAACAAAGTATGAGGTTATTTCTTTATTTAATTTTATTTATTTTTGATTGCTGCAGAGTCAGCTGAAAACATCTTTGACCCTACTAAGTGTCATTCTCTTTAGCAATGAAGAGTTTGTTTGCAAAATCTAACATGGAGTGCTTAAAGCAGACAGGTGCAAATATCAAGCTGTTTCTCTTTGGCTGCCATCCCTTAAATAGACAAAGTAATAGGCTTTGAGAAAGGAAAAGGTTCCAGCTCCAGCTGCATAAGGGAAATCCTTAACAGGGACTTAGCAGCTGGTTGTAAGAATTAAATGCTGTAAATACCAACTAATGCATTTGTGTGTGTGTAAGTGAGTTCACAGAGGAATAAGTGCTTAGTGCGGCTCCATCCCTTTTTATGTGAGAGGATCATTTGAAAACTGTGCTCTGCTTTTCGTTGAAAGACTAATGCTCTTACTGAAGTGAATGAGAACAGAAGCCAACATACCTGTTCCTGTTTACCATCGTTACACTCCTTAGAGCATTTCAGGCATTATTAGGTTCTTGGAGCCCTACCAGATTTGCAATATTTCCAGCTACTTCTCTTTTGGCTGTATTCAAACAAGGCCCCAAAGGAAAAAAAAAACAAAACAAAAAAACCCCAACAACCAACAACAAGACAACCAACCCACAAACAAAACCATGGATGAATCTGCTGAGCTAGTTTGCTGATGTTAGAAACAGTTGTTCATATTAGGAACACCTAATTTAATTTCATGAAAGAGACATAACATGCCAGTATGTGTATGAATCTAAGGTATGCATTTCCTAAAAGGAACTAAAACTCTGTCATTCCAAAGTTGCTCTTCTTTTTGACTTCCAGCTTGCATGGGGACTGCTGTCTGGAAGCAGTAACTTTAACTTTAACTCTAAGGCTGCTGATGAGGTCTGTCTGTGTGATCTTCGTAAGCAGATAAGGGTAGGGAGACAGCTCAGAGCAGAGCTTGTTTACAGCAGGACAGAAGAAAACAGCTAGACATAAATGAGGGCTGACGGTTTCATGAAGCACAATTGGTTGATCACAGATTCAATATGACTGCCCTGAACTGAGCGATGATCCGTACAGTATGCAAAATTCACTTTCTTGCTGGTCTGTGCCCACCAGCCTTCCAGCAGCTTTCCCAGAGCCCCTCAGCCACGGCTTTGAGTGGAACCAGAGCTGAACGCAGCATTGTTGTACCCAATTCCTTTTGACAACAATCACATTCTTTTAAAAACTTCATAGGTTTTAGTTGTCACTGGTTATAAATGAGGGTTTTTTCCCTCGCCATTGCTGCTGCCGCTGCTGTTGTTGTGGTGCTCGCTGCTCTCCCACGGATGCGAGTGCTGCAGGTTCTGGTAGTCCCGGTTTTCCTTTGTTTCCATTGGTATCAGAAAGCAGGCGGTGCGCCTTAATGACGACGGCGTGCAAAAAAAGCCTTTAAAGGTTTAGATCACTTTTTGAGTGACATGGCGATTTGTCTGCGCCTTGCTCAGACACTTCTAACTCCCCTTGTCTCTGCTGTAATGCTGCACACTCAAGGTAAAAAGACATTAAAAAAAAATAAATTAAAAGGCAGGACTTCTTGTTTTTCAGCAGCAGTCGTGGAGATTTGAGGTAGGATGAATTGCAAGATCACCCTTTAAACTTGACTTTGCAGGCAAAGGACAAAGGACATTCCCTTTCTGTGTGCTGGTTGTGGATAGACAGATGTGATGCATTTGGTTTGCCGATGCAAGCTGTACCCCTGGCACCACAGGTGTAAACCAGTGCAGCACTTTGCATCACTTTAGGCTCTGGCTTCAGGTTGTGCAACTTTTCTTTTTTTTTTTTTTTTTCTTTCTTGGATAATATTCTGTAATCAGAGTAGAGGCTTTCTGTGCGGATGTGCGCTCATGTGCGTTTGTCTCGGTATGCTCACACAACTGGACTTTGCCTGCAAACATTCCAAATGGTCACTGAAAGCATTTATTTAATTTGCTATTGAAAACCTAAGCTTTTCAGGTATGTGCGAACTGATTAAAGAACATTTGCTTTAGACATAAATTTGCATAAATACATACATTAAGTAGTAGTGACTAATGATAAAATGAGTATAAAATGCAACTGGATAATTTCCTGCCTATTTATTCTCTGATGAGAAGCCAAAGCATTGTAAGGGTAGGGGGG
>NC_031769.1:63983346-64006289 GCF_001522545.3 Parus major
GGTATCACATTAATGTAGTAATGTATAAATAGTCATATTTCACAGTCCTCACTGAAGACTAGGTCTACAGGTAGTTTATGCCTTCATGCATCAGTCTGTTGAGGTCTGGGTCCTCCAGAGCCCAAGGTTCATCGAGACTACCTTCCTTTAATCCAAGTTCATAGATACTTTGCATAGCTGGTGTCATTTCAGCTCATAGCAAAAACAGATGTGGTGTTGAACGCTATTGCCATCTTCTACCACAGGGGAAACATTTCCATAGCATTCTCTTCTTCCTCACTGCTCTCAGGAACAATTATGCAGTTCACAAGAGATAGCAGAGAATTCTCCCTTTTTTCCACCTGGAACACAAGACTTGTGCTCCATGCTGGAAGCTATTTGTCTAGGAGGGTGTGCCCAGACACCAAGCACAACATCATAGATCATGCAAAAAATAAGTTTTGGGCTCTACACTGCTCCCTTTCCCTTGTTTCCTCTTCCCCCAATGCTAATAAAATGCTCTTCTTTTTTGGAGTTACCTCCCTTCACAGCTGTTGGCTGCTCTTCCAGCTCTCAGCCCCCAGGCTTAAGTTCAGTTGCTTACTCAATGGGGAATGGCATTTGTCAATTCTAATGCCTGGTGTTAAACTGTGCAACTTAAAACCAGTTATAACCTTGAGCAAAATTATTTAATCGCAGGATTTAGCAGATTACAGGTTGAGAACACTATATAAACATCAGGCTGGGTTTTCAGGCTAAGCACTTGGAGGCAAGGCAGAGAGATGGCATTGCCTTTCCATTATCTTTCCACCTATCGCCCATGTTGTTAATGGCAGCAAATAATAGCCACAGGGGTTGCTATCATTTCCTCCACCTGGCAACAGTGTCACAGGCTGTTCCTCTGTCAGCAATTGCCAGAGGGAAGTGCTCTCTAGAAAAACCTCCACCTACTTGGAGATGTCTTTTTGCACACCTCCATACTACATTTACTGGGAAGTCGTGTGAGTATTTAGCTGCATGTTCAAGACAGCCTTTAAAACCTGTTCCTGGAATTTGGCTATTTGTCTGCACAGGGGTCTCCTCTACACAACACCCATTACCTGAAGATTAAGTAGAGAGTGGAAAGGCCCATGACATTATAAATTGTCTGAATCTGCCCCCAAAGAGCTTAATTCACATATTTGTTTGTGCTTTTTCATTTTTTTGTTTCTCCTATAATAAAATATCTTCTAGCAAGAAGAGTTTGCAAACTGGCTCTTGTTTGCAAGAAGTTTATTAAGAATTTTTTGTATTTTTGTATCCTTGAAAAAGACTTTTTCACTTTTCAAATTAGATTAGTGGGGGCTATTCTTGTGACTCAGAGTGCAAGCCTCCTGAATCCTTTGCTTGTGGGGAAACTGGGGCAGAGCATGAGACCTTTTCTTCTGTCACCATGCAGACCTTTGAGAGAAATAAAAGCTCTGATCCTTAGTCCATTCCTCTTTTCATTAAGCCATTCTGTATCTTTCATTGTTCTATTTTTTCATGATGGACAAAATTCCAGATTTTATCATCACTGGCCTGTTGTTCAGGACTGTTGTTCACGACTAGGCCACTGAGTAACTCTTTCTGCTCTTTGCACTTCATCATCAGTGAAGTCCTGGTACTGTTGTTAAATGTTATAATGACCCAGGGGAACTGCCTGACTATTTACTCAGATTAATCTCCTGATTTTTCAGCCAACTAATTGGTTTCTATCCTATTTTCTCTTCTGGATTATATGCTGACTTTTTTCTGATTGCTCCTATCACCTTCATTTCTTTCACATATTGCTTGTGGAATTAAGTTTGTCTAGCAACAGCCTTGTACTTGCCAAACTGTGCAATTTTTTTTATTTCTTAAAATACTCACTTTCTTCATGGCTAAGTCCAACCAACCCTTCTGCATTTCCCCTCCCCCCTCATCAAACATTGAATCACAGAGATTTTCATGATCGTAATCCCAATGGAAGGCCTAATAGACAAATTTCCCCAGGAAAAACATTTAAAACATTTGGGGTTATATCACCCAAATCTTCAAGAACCTGTGTCCACCAGTTCCTCAGTTATCAGACACTTGATCTCAAGGTGAGCCAATATCAGTTCTTCTCTTTTTTTCCAGAGGGGTTTAAACCCAAAATACTTTGTAGGGTGTCCTAAAGTTCAGGCTGGCTTGGTAAAGTCTCTACCCACAGAAGAGCTTCCAGCAAACTATCATGACAGGAGCTCTAAACTTGCAGGAATTATTCCATCTTTGTCTGACAGCAGAAGACAAGGGCAATTGCTCAACTTCAGATGGATGATATATGTCACAAGCAATCCCTGAACACAGGACTACTGTGCTTAGCATGTGACTGTAGGCCTGTAAAGTAGATGTTATTGTGTTTTAGCATTCAGTACATTTTTTCCTCAGCTGCTGTTATCAGAAAAAAAGTCCAAGTGCCTAATACCAGTTTGTGCTTTTTAGTGTTCATCACAGTGATACACAGACTTGGTCTAGCTAGTCCTGAGAAGAGCCCAGTGGGATGGCACTGTTCACACTGCCACAAGATAGGTAAAATTTACAGCCCAGCCATACAGAGAGAATATATGTCAGATGAAATTACAATGTGATCTTTCTGCGGTGTCAACTGCAAGCTGCAGTATCCAGGGAGGGGGCTTTTTGAGCATACTCCCTCTGCATGGCCTACTTTGTAGCTGGTGGCTGCATAGACACCTTTGGAGACTTTGATACTCTGCAGGTTTTGCAAGGAAGATAAAGGAAAGGCTAATTGTGTTCTCCAGTATGCTGTGCACTTGGAAAAGGCTTGAGGCAGTCTGACCCTAAATATTGATGATTCAAGTTAAAATTGTCTCCAGATGACAAGATGCATTCATTTTTTTTCCTCTATTATCCCCAATACACAAATCTTTTCTTTTTCAAAACTAGATTATCTCCTAAAATCAAAAGCTCTAATTAATTCTACCATTTTATCTGCAACAGACACTGTTAACATCTCATATCATGCTCCAATAAATTTGCCCACAGAGATTAACAACATCTGAGAGGGGAAAGAAAAAGAAAGAAAAAAAGGAGGGAAAGAAAGCTTTTTCAGTTGAAGACCAGGAACTATTCTTCTAATTAGCCCAGGTACACAATGGCATTAGCATGGCTGCACTGCTTCTGGGAGCAAATTAGTGTCTGCGTGGATCTCTGCTGCATCACCTCCAAGCTACAGAGCTGGGCTGGGTCTACCTAACACAGTGCTGCACGTGTCCTACAGGGAAAATCCCACTGTAAAGTAGAGCATCTCTGCTCCTTACCAAAAGCTAAATTAGAGAGAAGCCTTTGCTAAAGAACAGCTGCTGACAAAGGTTGTTCAAATGTGTCAGCACAATAAAAGGCCTTCCTTGCTCAAGAATGTAACCTGGCAAGGACCTTGATGTGGGAATACACAAACAAAAACTGTCTTTGTGAAGGAGCCATCTAGGATATCAGATTGTTATAAGTACCAACAACTGCATTGAGTTCAGTCAGTTAATAGAGAACTAGAGGCTGACACTTTTTGTACAAGGTCAAATTTTATTCCAAAGAATTGGTAGGAACCAACTGGAGAGACAATAAACACAGGTGAAAAAATAGGCATCTGCTGTAAATTCATTTTTTGTGCTGCATGTGAAAGAAATGGGAGCTTGCATCACTACTGATTTGTGTTGGACAAAGTGATTTACATAAAAGATGGGACCAGAAATATGAATCAAAACCGTACACTCTTTTTCCTTAAACAATGGCAAAGTTTATATCTAATAATTCAAGTTCTATGTATGTGGTTCCATGCTTTCTGATTCCAACAGGGACTTTGAAATGGAAATGCCAAACTTGGTATGCAGGGCATGATGGATCACCATGTATGCACAGGAATAAAAGGGTTGTCATTGGAAGTAATTTTGCGTTGAATTACACAATGTGTAATCCAATTGAAATCAGCAGAACGGCACAAGGTGTAATGTAGTGTGCAAAACGTGATCCATTGCATGCAATTTTAACAGGGATACCACACCGCTCATCTAAGTAATGTGCTAAAATTGAATTTGTGAAAGGTAGGGGGAGAAGAATTGTGAAGAATGGATTCATTTTATAATTGGGAAAACACTTTTTTCAGAAGGTGACTGAATATATCTTTTTAAGGATAATTTATTACACTTGGAAATTGTTTGTTTTGTAATAGTGCTGTCAGATCCTCAAAATTTGGCAAGTCCCCTTGCTGGCATAGAGTGGGACCAGCCAAGCCTGTCAGCCTGGGAGAGCTTAGTATCCATTTTCCCCATTGACATGTGTCACATTATTTAATACTGTTCCTAAATGAACTCCATCATCATCAGTAAATCTTTTTCTCACATCCTCAACCAGCAGTGTTTCCCCAGGAAAAGTAGCAGGTCTCACACTGGCATCCCTTGGCACAGTGCCCTCTGTTGCCTGCAGGAAAAGAAAAGAGGGAAAAAGAACTAATTTCCATGCTGTAGCTTTGTTTAAACAGCAGAGAAGGTGGTAAGTCTTGCAGGAGTGGAGTGGGGGTTAAAAAGTTGTGGGTGCCATGAGTGTGATGCAGTATTTTTCAAGGGTCAGGACAGGCACAGCAGGATCTGCACTGCTCAGGCTCAGGAACGATCCCTTCGCCAGTGTCCTGTCAAAGCTGACAACTGAGTTTATTCAAGGCTTGCAATATGAACATAAGACACAGTTATCTGATTTCCTCATTATCCTCATACTGAGGATAAGGAGAATGACATGTGGTACCTTTAAAATATTTTTTTTAAACATTAGGAAGTCTCCTGGTGTTGGTAGTGTTTAACAAGCTGTGTTTTCAAGATAAAATCTACAGTCCAGTCACTGGCTTAATGCTCTTCGTGGTGCCATTAGCATATAATTTTTCATTGAATACTGCTTGCTATTGGTGAAAATTATAAGCTCTGTGTAAAAATGCCTACCACTCTTCCATATATTTGATACTCTGGAATTATGTTGCACCCCAGGAATATTATTTTAGATCTACATAGAAAATATTTATCTATACATATAATATAGAAAGTAATGTTAGATATGTATATTTCAAATGTACATGAGCTGAGATAAATGTGACCTATATTATATCAGTAATAATAATTAAAAACCCAAACTGAAAGTATGGCTTCTGACTAACTCACATTATTTCCTTTTTTTTTTTCCCCTTAAAAAATGAATATGTAAAGTTAGCACTGTTTTCTGGACTAATTTCTAATCACTATATTCTACATGACTGTAGTTTTATTTTTAGCATCTTCTTAACATTTGGATATCAGTAATTCTAGCAACACAAAATTTTGGAGTAAAAGCTCAAATGTTTTTCTCATGAAAATTTCAAATATACCTTATTTACCACTTTTAAATCACTGCCTATATGAAGTAAGAACTTATAAATTCACTGGAAACCCATTTAGTTTTTCACTGTGCAGGAACTCCTATTATTTATGCAGTTTTCATTAATGATTCTTCTTTGCTTCTGCATTATGTGAGATTCTTTTTGAGGTGAAAGGCTTCTTTCTCCTCTTTTATTCTTCAATCCTTTTGAATGATTTTTTTAGAGTTCTTTATAGATTTTTTTCAAAGCCCACAGTGGAATCAAAAGCTCAAATAAGGAACTCGTAGATATCAAACTTTATCAATGTAATCAAGGTACAGAATCATGAAAACAGGTGAGAGTGCTAGTCATAAACCCATCACGACCTGAGGAAGGGTAAATGAAGTAGTGGAAATGCTGGAAGTGGGACCCTTGCTTTCCCTTCCTTCTAATCCCAAGTCTTGGTTCTTCCAAGTGGAAGTGGTCACTTTGAGGATATTCAAGTCTGACCCAGGACACTGCTTTGGCTCTCACAGAGAAATGGGGAAATATGTTATCACGGCGCCTTCAGTCTGGGCTGCCCAAAGGGCCTTGTCTGCTAAGTAAAATGAAAAGTATCCCCAAGGAAATAAGTCCAGTTCTGTTGAATGGAGGATGTGAGTATTCGCTGTGATGCTCCCTAATAGGAGTTGCAGCTGAAATCAATGCTTTGAGTCAGGTGTGGGACAGGAGGACTACTCTTTTCCATTCCCAGCTGCATCACTATGTTTCAAAAGCACTTTGGGTCAAAATGCTGTCTCAGGCTGGAATTTGATCTTTCCAAAATGCCTCTGTCTTATTTTATCTGATGCAAAAGGCTTCTATGAGTCGCCTTAGTAATGCCCAGTAATGTTCTCCCAAGTCATTGGTAGACACACACTGACCATGCTGCTGTCTGAAAAGGGACTTGTTACGTATGGCAAGTCTGTGCAGACCATAATCTGCATACTGTCTTCTAAAGAAAGATGGCTCATGCCAAATTTTTTTTTTTACCCTGAAAATCCAGCTTCACTCTGAAAAAAAGTACCAGTAATTGTTTATTCAAACTTTTAGTAGTCAGTCATCTAGCTATTGATAATTCCTTACTTTTTACTGTGATTGGGAGGCATTTAACAAATCCAACAGAGTTTTGTCTATTCTTTCATTAAACTAAAAGCCTAGATCAGTAATACAACATAAATGGATTGCCTGATATCCAAATTCCGAGCTATACCTTTCATGTGTAATTGATACAGACTACCTAAGCTCTCTGTGGAGTAGAGGAAAATGTAGAAATTCAGCTTAGTCATGCCTTTCCTGTGTGGTATTCTCAGGACATAGACGGCATAATTGACTACAGACATCTTAGTTTAAAAGCCATCTTTTAAGTTTCATCCAGTCCTAGTAATTCGTGTACAGTCCCATGGGCTACATCCAAGGATTATGCTAATTTTATTAGCAACTCCTCTTACTTTAATTAAACTGTACAAATTCCCATCTGGTCACTGTTGTGCCAACACCCTTCTTTCAATTTTTATTTTAATGTATAGAAAATTTGTGGGTTTTCATTTTAGTTCTGATTTCCTGAATTACCCATTGTGTTTTCTACATGAAACAACACAATTTTGAGGGATGAACTGGTCTTCAAATTGAGCTAATGGGGTTGAGGAAACCTCTGGATCAAAGCAGAGACCCAAGTTTCTAAAATTGGCCAGGTCTTTTTTGGGAGCACCAAGCTATACAGTTCTGTTCAAAATACAAGCAAGCTCTGAATTAACATTTACTGTGTTTATACCACAAAGCAGAGCAATGTGAATTCCTTAGTGGACTGTTAATTTACATGTTATACACTTTCAAATATTTCCAAAAGCAAATGTGAAATTATTAGTAATCTGTTCACATGCTCACAAAATGTTATTAGCAAAATGCCTTGGGCAGTGTGTTATCTTGACTAAAATTGATAATTTTGTATGTTAAAACTAAAGCAACTCTCACTGCCCCTGAATAATTTTAGGACCTGCCCAGGGCTCACACCTCCTGGTCACACCACTTCTCAATGTGTGTGTTGAGCTGAAGGAGAAAAAAAGACCAAGAAACCCATAAAGAGCAACATCCCCTGCCCAGAACAGTGACCTAAGGTTTGAGTGATTCAGCTCTTCTGGAAGCCTCAGTAAATGCTTTCTGTGGAGTTCTGCAGTTAAAAATGGATTATTATCTATAAAATCACTGTGAGGAGGTGATTCTGGTGTTTACCACTTGTTCTGCTTATGTAAGTTTTAAATTGTGTATATTGCTCTGAAGAAATCAAGCCTGGTGGTTATTTTTCCTTCTGCATAACCCTCTGTCAGCAGCTGTTTGTGGTTCTGACAGAGCCAAAGCCCTGGACAAAAAAATTTCGTACTCCTCAAAGTGTTGAGGTTGTTCTTCTTTTTAAAGAGGACCAGAGAGCAAGCAATTTAATGGTATTTGTCAATGTATCTATTTTTTTTGAATAATGGTTTCCATGCCTTGCAGACTCATATATAACATGACACTTCCTTCTAAATGCCAATTATTCTGTCCAGAAGAGTTGCCCAAAAGTCTACTCCTCAAAGTTTCACACCAGACTCACATGGGATATTAAAATTCAATAAAAGCTGTTGTGATAGTAAGATTGTGAAAAAAGCCTGTGCCATAGCTGAATATTTTTTATATGGGTGTAAAACACGTTCCAGCAATTTACATTTACTGCTATGAAGTAATTGAGTAAAGAAATGCATCATCATTTTCTTTTTTAGCACGTAGGTGAATTATTTTACCAACATGTGAAAGGGTGTTCATATAACATCATGGTGCTTTGTGCTAGAGAAAAACAATTACAGTGAATAAGGTAGAATGGCTCTGTTATTGCAGTACATAAGACTTTGATTACATACTGCCAAGATTCATACCAGCCTAGTAGTTGTTGACAGATAAAGTAACAAAAATGAAACTCATTTATTTTTTCTTTATTGAGACCTCAAGGTAAAGCAAATTTTCAGTTCTTGTACTTACTACATTGAAGGAACAGAGACTGACAGTCAAAATGTGCAAGTCCAGAAATATAAATTAAACCTAGTTTCATATCGAAGTTTCATTTAGTCTCTGAAAAGGAGCTGCTGCTTGGATTATTTTTGATCCTAAAACAAATACACTGTAGACAACCATAGTGTATCTTGGATGAATTAACCCCCTCATACATTTAGCTTTTATGTGTTTTCCAGGATATACATCTATCTCTGTTCAAACAATTAAAACATTTGTTATGGACTTAATTATTTTTCTTTTTTTCCTCCTGTTTAATAACTATTGACAGTATTTGCAAACCCAGAGAACATGTAGATGGTTTTAATAGAGTGTAGCACTTTTGCTGAAGAAAATATATATTTTGAGGAAAAAGTCTGCCCTCCCTCCTTGTGTAAGGAAAATTCTTCTGACTTTTACCATGAGTTGTTCTAGGCAGCTAGATGCTGTATTATTTTATGATAATTTTAGTAAATTATTTTTTGTAAATTTGTTTATTTTCTAAAGAGCAGGTAAGAGTAGCTATTAAAATAAACAAATGAGTGGGTTTATTCCATCAGAATCTTGGATTAGTTACCTAGTCCAACTGAACATAATTGCTGTTCAGATTAATGAGGCAGTATCCTGGTATCTCCTCTGTAATTAAACACTTCTCTGGTTCAATACAGTATTAAAGATGCACCAGACGTTGAAAGCTCAGTGGTGAAATTTAAAACTGTTGAAATTGGAGAGGTCAGCTGTGAAATACAAATTCCTTTGCAGTATGGAAAATCCACTTGTACAGTGTGTTTCACAAATAATTTGGCTTATATTGGGGATGCTGTATTTTTTAAAAAAAAATCTTATCTTTCTGCCATCTAAATTTGAGAATTTTTTTTCATTAGTTCTTAAGAAAAAGTAACATAAAGTGCACTTGTTTCCAGAATTACCTTTTCTGACCTTTCACAAGATGATAATTGCAGTACCAGTAGGCTTAGAGGACTTGTTAAAAAAATTAAGCTTGTAAAGTAGCAAAAAATGCCCCCTTGCTTGCTGGTGTCAATTTCAAAATTAACATTTTAGTTCATGTGCTTCTAATAATCGCTGACCCTTACTTCATGTGCTTTCCACAGGAAATGAATACAGCAGAAATTACTTTGACCCGTTGATGGGTGAGGAAATAAACCCAAGGCAGTGTGGGATGGAGGTCAGTGAGGAAGGTGAGGCAGAATTAAGTATGTAATTTTGGTGTCAGAATATTCTTTTCCATTCATGAAAATGAGGTGTCAGAGATCACATATGCAGTTCTATTTAAATATTGAGGTTTACAATTTAAATTCTAAGCCTTAACTGCTCTGCACACGGTGGGCAGTATACACAGACTTTGATCAAGGACAGTGAGTTAATGGGCAGGTAAAAATGAGGCTGTTCTGTATTCACTCTGCTACTGTAGCAAAACGAAGCACGCTCTGAAAGCATTGTCTACACCGTATTCCTTTTAATTAATGAAGTTATTCCAGAACTGGGTGTGAAGCTGTAGCTTTTTCACAATCCTGCTCCCAAAGTCCTCCTTGGAGAGCAATTTTATTACAGAGTTGAATGTGTGTTTGCCTAAGAGAAGGAAACCCCAGAGTGAATAAAAGTGCATGAGGAGGTTTTTTTGGTTTTCTTTTTTGCCAGTTTAGCCGAGATGTTTAGCTTTGCTCTCTGTGGGCGATAGCAACCGCTGGGAGGGTGTGACTCTGCAGAGCTGGAAGAACAGAAGTTATGCATAGGTATGAGAGAGATTAACCAGGAGGTATTGTCTAGCAGAGGAAATTCTCCTCTGCTGTCATGGCTTTTAGATAAAAAAGGGTGGGAACGGGCCTGCCTGAATTTGCATGGACTTAAGTAAGAGCATCATCATGGTAATGAAGTGCTTAGCTATGCGCTGGGTGCTTTGGCCTGGCTCCTGTTGTTAAGAACTAACAAGCTGATAGCACGCGAGAGACAGCTCTCCTGTGTTACCTTGCTAGCCTCTTGCTTTCCTAAAGCCTGTGCTCATCCAGAGACTCTCCAGATGCACAGCTGTATTCAGAGCTAAAAAAAGTTATCTATCCTAAAGGGTCTCAAAGTTGTTCGCTTCTGAAAGTCACAAGAAACTTTGAGCACATATTGAGGTTTTAAACTTTTGAGACAAAAACTTATGTGACTGAAAAAAACAGGCTCTATTGCATATAACCAACTTGAATTACTGTTTTCTGGTGAAAAAAACCCCCAAGGTTGATCAAGGTTGAATTACATCTAATCCAAATAACTTCCCCATTCATTGTGTAGGATAGCAGTGTAACAATACCTGGGAAGTCAACTTCTGGCTCAGAGTTTTTTTTAGAGGAAAGATATTTTTCCTGTTGGTCCTGCCTTGGTTCATCTTATGAAAGGGCTTTATGAGTCATGATCTGCTTCATAACCAGGGAATGAAAAGCAGATTAGATTTATGCATCTGTGCATGTATGCCTGAAATCGTGTAGGGACAGAGTGGTGACATAAGGGATATACGGAAATACAGTTCTCACTGGGAGAAAACATTTTCTTGACTGTGTTGAAGAGGCTGAGTGATAAACTTAACCATAAATGCTGATTTTGTATTTGTGTGGTGGGGGTTTTTATATATATATTTATTTATTTGGGTATTTGGACCAGGCTCTTAGTCTATTGACTTCCAGGGTTTGGAATGGGGAGGTGGTTTTAGTCAACTGCATGTCATGCTAAGCCTGACATCCATGTGTGAAAAGCTGTCTTTTGGTGTTCCTCCTTTTTCTCCCTGGCAAAAATGTTACTTAAAAGTTGGGATAACACTTGCTTATAAAAAGTCAAATATCTGCAATACCAGCCTCAGGTTGGCTGTGTGGATGTCTGTTGTGCAGTTATAATGCTATATTTACCAATACCTCTGCCAAGAGCAAAAAAAATACCTTGCAGATATTCAAAAGGTGCCTGGATATGGTCCTGGGCAACTTGGCTCTGTTTGAGCAAGGGCAGCTGGGCTAGATGGATTCTAGAGGTGTCTTCCTACCTTAAGCAGTCTGATTTGTCAATACTTACAAACCAGGCTCACTATCTGGCTTCTTTTTCCTTGCAGAAGTGTTAAATGAGTGGAATTATTTTTGTATGTAGTGGATGGATTTAAAAAAGACCACTTGAACTAAAGCTTGGTCATCCCCTGATTGGAAACCATTCTGGTTTACCTCTTCTTTCTGGCTAGCAGCTTGTCATGAGCAAGAGTAAAACCAGAAAAACGTGAACAAATTAGGGCACACTTTCAAGTTACACTCCTAGAATTTTAGAAAACCAGCTCAATGCCTGAAGAGAATATTTGGTGAAAAGCAAATCTTCATCTACTAACTATTCTTTAATGGGTTATTCTGTGAAAATGAAGATATTGGCAATTATATTTTCTATATTTGATAAATTAGATTGGTTCTAGAAATTTGTGTGAGTTCATAGTGCCCTGAGAGCAAACAACGTCCCACTATGGATTTCCTTGTGCCGCTTCCCAAAGGAACATTTCAACATTGCAGGCTACAAGAAGTGTAAGATTTTATACTTTCAGAGGAAGTTTGCAGAAGCCACTACCTTCTTTGAAAGATCAGTGTAACCTGGCTCTGAAATTTCCAGATTAAAAAAGCATATTCTTTGAGATTCTATTGAGCACTTGAAAAGAGCTACTCAAGCTTGCATGTAGCTGTACTTCAATCCACCTGCATTGCATGCATTTCTGTCTGCCTGTCTTCACTGGCAACTTGGAGAAGTCAGGGTCTGGGAGATCTGGAGAGAAAATGGTCCCAATTGATAATTTCTCCCTTGAATACAGAAACTTTAAGTAATTTATTTTTTTTTTTCCTAGGTCTCATGGAAACAGGTAAGCTTCATGCATATCCTTTGCTGCTTTTTAAAATTTGCAGATATTACTGAAAATTTGAATGACTAACCAGCCAAAAATTCAAAGTTCATAGAGTATTGCAATGACTACTCCTACTTGATATTGTGTTAGTATTATTGACAGCAAGGTAAAATTTCTAATGAAGATCCAAAATCACATTAGAATAAATAGGGTACTTTGATTTTTAAGAGACAAATAGAATTCATCTGGCAATTTAAATATAAACAGTCATTTCAGCTACTCTATACGTAAAATTTATAAACCAGTGTCAGTACAGGTCAACATATAATATTGCTTACCATTTAAAAGTAAATGACTATATATTTTATTTTGACTTTTCTTGCATCAGAAAAGTGACTGTAATTTTATTCTGAGTTATGAAACTAGCATTGTAAAAACTATCTTCAAGTGTCAAAGGACTTCCTAACTTTTGTATTTTTATACCTTTAATTTTAATTTAAAATAATATTCCCTGAAATACTACTGGAAGAAATTGTAGTTGTTTCACTGTTGTTTTTTTAAGATCCTGTGAAATTTGATGAGCAAATCCTGTACTCTAAACTGATGAAGCTTCTAGATGAAGAAAACAAGATGCTGGACTTCCAAGGTAAATAGCAAAGTCAATTGGATAAAATAAAATAAAACTCTTTTGAGTCTGCATGGGGGGACAAGAGAGGGTAATCCATCCCCTTGAACTCAGAAGTCAAAGGGATGATGGTTTTAATGCAATTCTGTAAGGCCTTTTTCTCCAAATGTTTTTGTTTTGTGTCATGTTTATGTGGTTTTAACTGTAACTTAAGTGGCGTGCTTTCTCTAGATTGCTTCACTGCATGTTGAATTCCACACTTAGGAAGGAAGACTGGAAATATCATTACTTATGTGCTCAGATCTAGAAATCAAAATCCTTATTTAAGCTGCTAAACACGAATGGGAAATTTGTCTGATGCATGAGTCACGTGACACTGTTTCAGGTTATCTATACAAGGATTTACACCAACAGATGAGTAAGAAAGTGTTTTCTGTGCCTTTGTTAGGAAATACAAGTTGATGTTCCATCTACAGTAAAAACAAAGTGTATGAGAAGAGATTTCTTTACCTCAAGCAAACAGCCTTACTTTGGTTTCACTTATTTTTACAGGCATTACTTCAATTACAGGCATTACATTACAATCTGTTTGATTCATGAGACCTTTACCATCACAGCCTTTTCACACGCCCCATGTCTGCTGCTCTCCTCTGGTTCATCCTAGGAGAAGTGAAGTTTGTACAAGCCTTTTTCAGCAGCTGTCTTTTGTGCAGAATTGTTTTGTGTCCTTTGTATCTGTATGAGGCTTCCTGCTGTATTTCAGCAATACATGGGCCTGCTCTGTCAGAGAGAGCGGTGGTTGCCTATGACACTGGAGCTCCAGGAGCTGCAACTTGTTTTTTGACTATTTAGTTCATAAACAACTTTGTTCTAGAAGAGGCAAATGTTTTCTTTTGCAAAATCTCTTGAACTGGCACTGGTCATATCAGTTACATCTTTGAAACCCATTTCATCTCATTTTTTCATTTTTAATGCGAAGGGGGAAAAGTGCAACCATCACAATTGAACTCATACAGATATTTTAAGCAAAAGCCTTTAACAAATTATTAGCAAGATCTCAATTTTCCCATGTTAATGTCAATTCTGGGGCAAGCAAATGCATTGGCATGTGTGTCTCACACTCCATGTGCACATCAGAGCCCCCTGTGTAGGAGTGAGGGCAGCAAATGGGGGATGCACTGCAGGCCACTGCCATCCTGTGTCCCAAGCTGTGCTTTGGTGCTTTTATTTCTTGAAAGTGCCACGATGGGTGTCAGAGCTGGTCCTGTGGGTGAAGCTGCACACTGTTCCAGCTGAATTTATTACTTTTCTTTGCTTGGATGAAGCAAATCCAGAAAAGAGAGATTTTTCTGGGGAGGTGAAGCTTGTACAGTTTCCACCCCTGAGCATGTATCAGGGTGTATTTATTTCTGCCTGTGTTTTTTTCTCTCAGTAGTTGAACTAGTTGGTCACTTCCAACCCTTTTTTTTTTGTTTAACAGGGAGCAAGTCTCACAGGTATGACTTCCTTACCAGTTTTATGGAAGTGGGCAGTTGAGCAGAGCAGACAAGCATTATTAATGTCTCCACCGAGGGAAAAGCTAATATGGGAGTTTGACCCTTATTAGGCATCAGAAAAACCATAGGAAACTAGGATTCATTTGGTTCCACTCTTACAGAACTGCTTCGTTTCTTCATTTGGCCACTGAGCTGAAAAATCACATAGTCATACAGTCCTAATTAATAGATGATCTCCAAAGGAATGGAAAGAACATGGCTCAGGATTTATATAATTGTATATTTAAAGCATTTTGTCACTGATTAACCTGTTGGTCACTCTTGTGGTATGTGTTACTTCTTATTATAAGACAACTTAAAAGGCACTATTGGTTGTTTGTTTTTAAAGATATAGACTACATATTTTTACCTTGCATTTTTGTCAATATAAGATTGTGATGCATGAACATTTTAAATGATGATATGTGAGTGCCATAAAAAGTAATTTCTATTATATTGTTCTTTGGCAAGAATCAAAAAATTAATGTGCCAAGTTTTGCAGAGTTTTAGTTTTCTGAAACTGCTGCACAAGCCTTCAGCACTGAACTTTTTTAGATACAATTTGTACACAGTTTTCTAGACCAGGTAGCCAAAATTATTTTTCCTTATGGAGTTTGTTGCAGCTTTATGCATCAAATCCACCCTGAGGTGTAGTCTGCTGCTGAATATACCCTTTAAATGACAATCTCAGTATATAAACTTCTGCTATCTGATTATGCAAAAATACAGAAGTAAATGAAGTCACAAGCAGTCAAACTAAGACCAGAGAGAATGTTTTAATTACAGCCCAGCATCTGCAAATAAAGCCTGTGCTGAAGTAATTTAAGCTACAAGGAAAGCATGACTCTCAGGGTTAGGTACATCCAAAGCAAGGAAAACTTTTGATGCCCATGCTAGCAATTTCAAGTAGCAAGTTTTTAATTAGTTTATCAATCCATTAATGAATTTTCAGCCATTTTATCATCTGTGTACAAAATAGTAGAAATTTTAATGCTGGCTACGTTTGTACAGTGAGGATTTATTTGCTTTTCTTTTGGTCAAGTATTGCTCTGGGGCACCACCTCAATCCTCCAACCTGTGGATCAGCTCAAGCAAGGACCCACCTGATGCTGACCAAGTTTGAGAAGCTTCTTTGCAAAGCCACTGCAGCAGGAATAGATCAGCTGAACTACCCTGTTCTCTCCTTGTTTCCAATTGAGGCAAATGAACAACTGTGCTTAAATGAGCATATGTATCTTTTAATAAAATATTTTTTAAATCTAAGTTGTAATTTATCACTCTGTTTTTCAGAGCTGCTTCCCTTGAAAAGGCTTTTGAAAATTGTCTCTTCCTTTGCTCTTTTTTGACAAAACTTGTGCTAGTGAGTCCAATGTTTTCCACCAAAATTGAGTTTGCTTGATATGATTCCTCACAAAAACATGAAATGCAAAAAAGAAAAAGCATATTTTGATGAATTGGTTCATATTTATATTTTTGAAATAAATGGTTTTATTCCCTTTTTGACTATTGCTATACCTTGAGACAGGAATCTACTGACTTCCCAGGATGTAAACTTGCAGTGCTCCTGTGAAAGCAGTAAAGCAGCTGATTTATACAAGCTGAGCATATGGCCCGTTGTGTACAACACAGCGTCAAGGGGAACAAGCAATGCTCCATCTTGTGCTTTTGGCAATGTTTCTTTTTCCTGTGCTTCCTGGGGTTTCTCTCTCCTAGCCAAACCCTTAATGTTACAGTAAATTTAAATGTAAATATTGTTTTGTTTTTGCAGTTAATAGTTGTAGGTCAAATCACTTTTCATTAGGTTTGTAAAGTGCTACATGAAGAGATGTGTACCCTAAGGTAATGGTTTGAGTTGTTTATATCTACTGTACATTTCCCCCAACATGATTTTGAATCGTATCCTGTTGCAATTAAATAGAAAACCCACCCTACTTCCTGTGTGTTGGTGGCACTGAGGTGATTTAAGTTCTCGGGAGGCTCAACAATTAAAGTCATTAAACAATGAGCAGTGAGCAAAACTGGAAATGTTAATAGCCTTAGTTTTATCTTTCCTTTTCTGGTCTTCATTAGGGAATGAAAGACTTCAAAGGAGAGTGAGGAAAAAAACCCTCTCTTTTAACTGCTTTCATGTCATAGGATGGACAAAGAGAAGCAAATAAATGGATATGGCATTTTCTTTAAGAGATAGGCACAGAGAACTATAAAATACAGACAGAATATACAGAATTCTTACACACAGAAATATGAAGTAAGACAGACAGATGTGGGCAATCTGATATCTGTTATCTTTTAGTGATGTTAATGTGAAAACATGAGCAAAAATAGTTGTCATTATTTATGATCCAAACTAGTGCTAGTACTGTAGCAGATATCAATGAGAAGATCTATTTTTAATATAGCATGAGCAATTAAACTGAAAAAAAATAAATTTCTTTTTAAGGCTGACTTTATGAATGATTTTTATTTGTGTGATGCATGTACCCTTGGTTCTGCATAAGTCTCTGCAGTGAAATCAGGGGAATGGTGTGGGTGAGAGCAGAACTGGACCCCATTAATTAGGCAGAAGCTACACATGTACACCCAGGGAAAGGAATCCAATCATTTGGGGTGAGTTGAAAGGAAGATGAAATTCTTGATGTTGCTTCACCTAAAACTCCCATTCAATTGCAGTTATTACTCCTCTTCCTCAGGACGGAATGCCAAAGTTGTTCCAAATCCCTGTCCCTTTAAGATTAACATGCAAGCAAAGTGCCAGTGGAAATGTAGATCATACATTTTAGAATGTTCCTAAGGAACAAGCTGCACATGCTAAATTTGTACCTGAATTCAGATGTTGCACTTGAGGACAGTTTTCCTGGTACTGACACTTGGCACCTGTCAGTTGTGTTACTGGTGCTGTTTCACAGTTAAAGTTTTGGTGGGCCAAACATATTAACCGAGAAGGTAGCACCCAGTGAATGAGCTCCCATTTGCTGAGAGATAATCTGCCACTTTTGTTTCAAGCAGGCCGTGTCGTCAGTGAAGATTTTCCGGACGCTGTAACGCCTGTCAGCTCCAGTAAGGCATGTGACCTTCACAGGGAGCTTGAAGATGAAGAGATTCCTTCATATATCGAACAGTTTGAGAGAGATGTTCAGGATGACATAATTCTGCTTGGCAGCTTTTCACTGGAACAGGTCAGAGTTAAGAACTATAAGACAATTTTATCACTTGCTTCATAACATGATGCTGGCTTGTTAACCTTGTACACCCCAATTCTATTTCTCTGCCTGGCGACACATATATTGAAAGGAAAGGATAACCACTGTCGTTGGCATGCTTTATGTGACTGGCACTTTGCTAAGCTAACAGCAGGACCTTTATCTTTGTCTCCATTTCAATGTGAATAAAAATAGATTGCCTTCATGGCTTCTTTCCTAAATAGTGGAGGATCTCTGACTGCTATGTAGTAATATTGCAATTGAGTTTCAATCAAGAGACTAAGTCTAAGACATCTCTCTCTGCCACATTTAACAGAGGCTTATTCATCAGTGAGCAAGTTCGGATTGGAGGATTTATGTAGCAATGTTCATTGTACAGAGGATAAGATTATTTCCCCATTATAAATCTGTTATGTTTGTCAGGGTGGCAAAGCTTTCTAAGGTTTTTTTTTTTTTTTCTGTCATTTATAGCATAAAGGGACAGGTTCTGGTTCATGTTGACAAAGGCACAAGTTTGCAGGGCTGAAATGATACTAGTGGGCACCTAATGACCATTTGTCCCTTTGAAAAATCTCATACTAAGACTAGAGGACAGGAAGAGAGATTAATTGATGAATCTATCATTTTTAATTAGCAACATGAGAACAGCGCACTGGCTCTGATGGGCTTAAAATAGGTTATCCAGTGACTGATGGTGATCTAAGCTTTCTTTTATTTTCAGGGGAAGTTTTTAGATTTTTTTTTTTTTTCCACTGCAGGACTAAACCTTATCATTCCCTTCTGCATGATGGTGAGGGACACAATTCTCTTCCTTACTGCTTTCCTCTAAATTCTGTAGCTATATTTCATTCCTTGGGACTTTTTTATAGCTGTATGCATCATGCATGGAAGGTGGTATGGGTAATACTTTTCAGAGAATGTGAAATGGAAGGGAACTGTGAGGGAAAAGAACTGAGATGGTACTAAGAACCTCATCTGCCTCAAGGTACTGACGGAGAATGAACCTGGGAATAGGTGAACAGAAAGTGCTGCACCTTTCCAGAAGGTTATAATATGTTGAGAGCTTGCACTTTAACTATGCTTGGGCTATTCAGATGCCCCCAAAACTTCATGAGGCTCTGTGACACCTGAAGGAACACAATAAATGCGTTAAAACTTTTTTTAACCTCCCTCTAAACATGGTCACATGTCTGATCATCTAACTTGGAATCTTTTTGGAGGTGCTCAGCAGAGTTTGTTTCCTAGACACAATCTATCTGGTCACCCCAAAACTACATTCTGATTTTTAATTGTCAACTACATATGTGAATTTACAGGAAATACAATACAATAGTGCTTTTCTTCCTTATATTAGTTCAAAAGAAAGGAAATCCTCATTTAATGTGATTGATTGATTGACTGAGCTGGTCTACCATGAGTTTTCAGAGAGGGTCTCATTCTTTGCTTTGCAACAAAGAGGTCTTAAGTGCCTGTGGCACACATCTCTAACTTCAGTTTTTGTGCCTTGTTAAGGAGTTTACTCCCACTGACACGGTATTAGCTGCCACATCTGCATTCTGCAATACAGACAGTAATAAGAGGATCCCTTTAAAATCTGTGCTGTCTTCTAGATCAGTGATCTGTACATCCATTCCTTCCTTGAAAGCCTAGAGAAATGGTGTATTCAGTCCCTTTGAACAGAAAATAGAAGAGCTGACATTGGAAGTAGATGCTGCAAACATCATGTATTGGGATTGTGTGGACAGGTTTTGGTAGTGGTGGGGTCGGCTACAGGGGTGGCTTCTGTGAGAAGCTGGCAGAAGCTTCCCTCATGTCTAGCAGCCTCATTCCCTGGTGGCCTCAAGATGGACCAAACACTGCCCAAGGCCGGGCCAATAAGAAATAGTGGTAACACCGCTGTGATAACATATTTTTAAAAAAAAAAATGCAAGCTACTGCACAGTTGTAATTTTGGCCAGAGGAAATCAGAATGAAATTATGTGAGAGGAACAGCCCTGCAGACACCAGCCAAGGTCAGTGGAGAAGGAGGGAAGGAGGTATTCCCAATGGCAGAACAGAGGTTCCCCTGCAGCCTTTGGTGCAGACCATGGTGAAGCAACTGTGCCCCTGCAGCCCATGAGAGATCCATGGGGATGCAGAGATCCTGTGGAGGAGACCCACAGCCAGAGGATGGATGCCTGAGAGGAGACTGTGATCCTGTGGGAGGCCCTTTCTGGGACGTGGTCCCGGTGGGACCTGCCGACCCATGGAGAGGAAGATATGCTGGAGCAGGTTTCCTGGTAGGACTCACACTGGAACAGCTTGTCCTTGAAGGACCAAATTGTGTGAAAGAGTGACACTGGAGCAGTCTGAGGAGAACTGTTGCCATGGGATGGACTTCTGCTGATGAGGTTCATAGAGAACTGTCTCCCATGGGAGGCACCCCAAGCTGGAGCAGGGGAAGGACTCCCCTCCCTGAGCAGCGGCAGGAACAACCTGTGATGGTCTGAGAGTAACGTCCATTCCCAGTTTCCCTGGACTTGTGTGGAGGGGAGGTAGAGCTAGGAAGGAGGGAGAGCTGTAAGGAAGGTGTTTTTAAGGCCTTATTTTTTTTCTCATTATCCTGCCCTGATTTTGTCAGTAATAAATTCGATTAACATTCCCAATTCTAGCTGGTTTTTAGTGAGCAATCTCTCCCAGTCCTTATCTCAACCCATGAACCCTCCCTTACATTTTCCCTCCCTTTTCTATCTGCAAAGGGGAGTGAGAGAGGGCTTTGGTGGGAACCTGGCATCCAGCCACGGTCAACCCACTACAGTCAGATTGCTATTCAAAGACGTCTAGCAATAATGTGAGCATGCTAATTCTTGTTTAATTAACCTTCTTTATTCTTTAATGGACATCTTTACTCTTTGATCCATGGGTATACCCCTGCAGCACTACAGTGTTGATGCTTTTCCACAACAGCTACAGGTTCATTGTTAGACTGCTGCCATGGTCCTTAGAATCTGTTGCTGCTGACTTTGGGATGCTTCCAGATTTTGTTGCTTGAACGTATGTTTATTGGTTTGTAAAAGTCTTTAATTTTGTGCATGGTATTTACTTCTTATTCAGTAGAAAAAACCCTTCCCTTCTCTCTGCAGGTTTAGTGAGTAGCAGATGTACTTTAGCCAGCATAATTTATGATTAGTTAATTTAATCTGCCATAATGACATAAAGTGAGCCTGAAACAAGCTTCTATCAATTTTGCCATTAAAGGTAGCATAATATTTTCAAATGTCTACAAAACTGAGTAATTAACCCTTGGGCCGAGTAAAGGAGTCTAACAGCCATCTCCCTCACATTCCTTTGTTTTGATAAAATGAAAAAAAACCATGGGAGCCCAAGGGTTAAAAATACCAAGTGAGAGTTTACAGTATGTGAGACTGGTTTTATAAGAGAGGTTCAGAAACACACTTGAGTCGCTGCTGTTTCTTTTTAGGCTGCCAAAAATTCTCTCCAATGAGGCACCTGATTTACGCTGGAGCATTGCTGGAAGCATTGGCGTGGAAAGGATAGCTATGTATCAGCTATCTATCCCATAGTTTGTTGTTTTTCCTTGCCTTGTAACATTACAAAAAATGGGTGGCTTTTGTTTAAACAGCGGCTCAGTGCGTGAGATGACCATGATTCAAAGCTTTTGAAAGGGCAGATGTATTTTTCAAAGAAATATTTTTTGGGAAAGGGTTTATGTTAGATTTTAGCTCTGGAACTTTAAGCTGTATTGTTTCTTACTTCATGTCCTGTTTTGTAAATGAAAAAACTGAGCGCTGAGGTTGGCAAGAAATGCACAAAGGGAGATCTGGTAGATTCTTGTAAAGAAAGCATTAAGCAGATGTCAATGTTCTGTTAACAAATACATTAAAGAATATTAAATTTGGAAAGCAGTGCTGTTTTGTGTGACCTGCCATGTAGACAAGGATTTCAAAGGCCCGAATTACATTTGCTTTTAATAAAGAAAAATAAACTCTGTTGCAAGAAAATCAAAACTTGGGACTGTGTTGTGGTAGAAACTGAGGAGGTGCAACCAAGGCTGGATATTCAGAGCACCACAGAAAACCATTTGTCATGAGACAATGCAGGGGCACATGCTTATGGGTGGAACTTGATCTTACAGGGCAGAGAAATATGCAAGGAAATACCTGAAACAATGCTGACTTACCGTGTTTGCTTAAAGATGCGGTGCTCTCAAAACATGACAGACTGCTGAAGATGGAGCAAACAGTGGTGATTGGAGTGAGATTGAACTTGATGGGCTTTTGGCAACATAATCTTGCTATATTCTAATTTAAATTCCATGGGAAAACACCAGCTCTAGAGTTCTTGTCTGTTTCTGAACAGAGACAATAAAAGTGACTACTCAGTTTTACGTAGGTTCTCTCAGAAAAAATAATAATGGGGTGACTGAGAGGATCAGTACTGCCCCACAAGCCAAGAACACCTTTCCTGTTTTCCCACCCTCCTCCTGCAACTTGGTTAGTACTCTTTACCAGGGGTAATTTGTTCACAGCCTCCATCTCTCTCTACCAGTTTCAGCTGCTACATTTACCCCTCTCTGCAGGGCATGGCACCTTGCAGGACTTCATCATCATCACTATATAATCAGTTTTGATCCATGACCTCAATGTAAATTACTCAAGAGCCTTTGAATGTAAAGTGCAAGTTTTGCTCTTCAGTCCCAGCAGCTGAGTTATAGTAGTAAGAAATGAGATATTTGTTGCAGGTGGATAGTAATAAAATGTTGTCTTTCATCAAAAGATTTACCTTTTGGTTAAACAAAGGTTAATGCCTCAGGGTATTAGATCTAATACTCTTACAGGGTCATTATCATCACTGCTCTGACTCCTTGACAAGTCACAGAGATCAATTTATATGATGATGGAGAAATCAGTTTTCCTTTCATTAATAGTGGATAGAACATGGGTAAAACTTGGTGCTATGTAATATGGAAAATTTACTCTCCAGTCATGAATTTAACCAGTGGAATCACACCTCAGTGATGTAAAACACCAAAGCACATTTGCTTGCATGTTCTACCCCATTGGATAATACTGTCATAGAGTCATATCACAGAATGGTTTGGGTTGTGAGGGACCTCAAAGGTTGTTTATATCCTGATGGTACCTGCAGACCACCCCTCAGCAAAGCTTGAGCGTACTAAGCATTGTACAGCCCGTTCTGAGTATAACCCTTGTGGAATGTACACACCTAAGAGCAATGCAGAGGTGAAGGTGACTTTTCCTCAGCAGAAACATACTTTTTGACATTTACCAAGACTTTAAATGAGGGT